>NC_142936.1:66090078-66100078 GCF_046866305.1 Octopus bimaculoides | reverse complement strand
TTGTTTATACACCTGTCGTCGTCTTTTGTTTTCACGTAGATTTCAAATATATATATATATATATATATATATATATATATATATATATATATATATATTTGTGCAGTATATGTGCAGATTTTAAGTCTTGTTTTAAGTTGGGTTTTTTTCATGCATATCTAGATACACGCATATATACTTAAATGATAAATTCTGGAACGTTTTACAAATTTTTATAGTTCCAGTGATTGCTTAGATCTCTACTCAAATCTCTAGTCAAATCAGCTTTCTCCTTTCTTTTTTTGAAAAGGTTCATTAATCAAGATTGGTACTTAGGCAGTTTGTTCCCTATCCCAGTGCCCCAATAATTTAGGGTATAAATCTGAATTTGTAATCCAGATAGAATAACTGGGGTATTCTCAATAGTTAGGTACAAGTACTTTCTTTTTCTGTGATCTTTTTCTTTATTTTAACATCCGCTATATGTATAGGTTTTCTTTAATCTGATATCTTTTCTTCGTTTCTACGATTGGACAGTGACAATGTTAGGATACCTCCTAAGTGGTTTAGCTGAATAAAATCACCCCCAGTACATACTTTTCAAAGTTTAGTACTTTTGCTCAAGGGCTTAGTTATGGCAATTTAAAAACATCAATGGGTGATGAGTACAAACCCACAAAGCAGGTTTATACGTATAAGGGGGTCTTCTAGAAAGTTCCCCTCCAAGGCACAAGTCCGGGTGAGTGTGTTTGTGGACTACCGGCAGCCGCCCATACATACCAGCCTCCCTTCTGCATACCACTGGCCTAATAGTTTTCTTGAGGTGGACAGTTAATATAGCTCGAGAGTTAGAAATTTTTTGTTAAAGATGGATTTAAATTTAGAAGAATCGTTAACTAGTGCTTATATAAGAGTGAAAATGAGATTTTTTTTTTGTTATTAGTTAAGTTAATAATGAGGATGAATATATTTCGATAAATTTTTTAGAAATATGTAGTTATAAAGGCCGCATATGCAACGAAAAGTACAGTAGGTTATATCAATATGTATGTTATTCTATGTGTGATGGATGTTAATGCTGTATATTTGTTAACTATTATCTTTTCAACATAGCAACTTCTAAATGAGGGTTTCGATATCAGTTTGATTTCTCATTAAAAACTTGTGTCAAAATATAAAAGAGGTTGCCTTAAGAATAAATTCTAACTAAATTGTTAATACTATTAAAATGTTTGAAAATTTATGAGATTTTTCCAAGAAGTATATTGTGAGTTATTTAGTTTCGAAACTACATGAGAAAAATTGACGAATTTCAAATGATTTTCAGCAGTTATACATAAATTTAAATTTTAAAGGTGTTTAAAAGGTTTGTTGTTTAGTGTTTTTCGCGTTAAAAATATTTAGTACACTCCTCTCGATAAAATTCCCCAAAATACAACTAATCTATTGTGTTACACGTTTAAATTATTACATCCATTGAGATCGTTCATTTTAGCAGATGCTTTTGATAGCCCTACTCAGTTCCAATGAAACACAATTTTGATTCTCTAACCTAACGAAATTGTTACGAAAATAATAGATTTTCTTCCATGTAATGTGTCACTGCTCGCTATTTAATGGTTGTAATAGATTTTGCATGGTTGACCCCAGCTAGAAGAATAGCTTCCGCGCTTTTATAGTATATATCCTTTATGTTAAATTGGAAGGTCTTTCGGTTGTTTTTATTTCCAGAACAGTTAAACAATTATACAAGTGTTATTTCAAAGTTTTATGGTTTTAATCTAACCAAAATTCTTTTATTCATACAACAAAATTGATCTCATTGTCCGATAAAAATCCTTTATATAACATTCAGATGTTACTCTCTTTTTCAGTATTTATAACATAATTACATCTGTTATTAATGAACATATTCAGATTTTCGTGTTTGTGTCTTCGTAAATTTTAAAAGACATTGGAATAATCTATATTAGCATATATCTATCAAGCACCTCTTACGGTTACACAATTTTTCACGAGTCCATATATTATTCCTGACCCTTTCTCCATATTCTGACCATTTTTATCCTTTTTTTTTACCCCCCACCACCTCTTTTTTCTTTATTTAACTTCAGCCATGGTAATTATTTTGTTCTTTCATAAAATACCACTCAAATTATATGAACTCTTCTGCAGTATTCATCACCCCTCTTATAAATTTTAAATTGAATCTGAAGTTAACTTTATTTATAAATTTTCTTTATGCGTCCTTGAGAAACAGGAATCAGCTATTATGTAATTAGGTTCTTGTTATATGAATGATTGTTGAATAGGTGTTCGTGAAGCTGATATTTTCATCTATCGGAGTGAACATATCTGTAAGGTAGGTATAGCTTATCTCTGTTACGCTAACAATGATGTCTGGAAATGTTAGCCTTTATCTTTGTCACTATGCGCAAACATGTTCCATATTGTTACTTCCAGTCAATGCTTGGAGGAATATTCTATCACTTTTTGTTATATCTACAAACTTTGATGTATCAGTGATTTTCTTTTGTGATCATTTCTGTTGCTAAGATTCTGAAGAAACAATGTAATCGATTGTCGCTTTTCAATATTCTTTCAAACTATCGTCGATACTGGTCTCCTTTTATTCGATAATCTTTAAATAACTCTTGGATTTCAAACACCAGTTTTATTATGCTGTTACCAGCATAGCATCAGATATGATATTTAATCTTAAACTTCTGTACTGAGTTTGTAATTCTTGCTGAATCGAATTTATTTGTTGAACTCTGTTGCCATGCAAACATTCTACCCTTCATTCATATACTGCTTTCATACAGCCTTTAGCTAACTTTGGTTTGTTTTTTGTTTTGTTTTTTTTTTTGTTTTTTTGTTTGTCTTTCTCGGCACAAAATTCTTTTCCTCCAAATTTCCTTTGTGTGTTCCAGCCTTATTGAAAACAGAAAATATTCATTGGAACCTTGTGTTCTTTAACTATGTTAATCTAAAGTCTTTTTATTTTTTTTATGTTTACTCCTTTGTATTCCAAACGGCCGTCGTAAATATAAACAGGCAATGTTTTTGGTTTTCTTATTGGTTTGTATTCTAGTTTTTATCACTTTCAGCTAGCCCTATAGGAGTGGCAACTGACACTATCACATCACTATGACTACATTGCATCAAATGATTTGACACACGCTTAATTCTCTGCTCATTTAGTTATAATTTAGAGGTCAAATTTTTCTGAGAGTAGGCTAAAAGAAAAGAGGCGGACCCTTTTCGATGAAGACGCTTAAATACTAAACATAAATATTATGTGCCCATGTAGTCCCCATATGATTTGTTAACTAGCTCTTACTATTAAAATATTTTTGATTGCTAATAGTATTCAGCCAGAATTATCAAGTTCTACCTCATGATTTCATGTATCTTTCAAAACCCTCATCTAATGTTCTTTGTTTTACACTCAACTGTTAAATACTTTCTGCAATATTTATTTTAAATACTAAATAGACATATTTTTGTGACTTCGCGAAATGTCATATATATTATATTTCTATCCATCTTTCTGTTTGCATTAATTTTAGTGCTCCTTTCACATTTATCGAATACCTGTCAGCATAGGCATAGACTTGTAGTAAAAAAAACTACGCTGTGGAACCGCATGATTTCGGGTTCAGTTCCAATGCGTAGCTCCTAGAGGACCCGCCTTTTAATTTCCTCTATATTCCCGAGCTTAATTTTTATTATAACCCCCAGTTGCCCTGCCCAGTGCCTTGTGAGTGAATTTCGTAGACGGAAACTGTGTGGAAACTGGTTGTGTATATATATATATATATATTCGTGCATATATATAAGACTACGTATGAGCGTTCTGTTTTTTTGCCAAAAGACCTGCACAAATGATTAGTTTATATTGACCAAATGTGTGTGCTGCACATTATCTCATCCCACCCCCATCAAATTGACTTTGTCAGGATGGATGCACAGTGTACCACGCATGAGCTATCGATGTGATCAATGAGCAACTTGAGATGAAGAGTTTTTCTCAAGAACACGACACACCACCCAGTTTAGGAAATGAAACCACCATGTTGCGCTCGTGAGAGCAACACCCTAACCACCAGGCCATACGACCGTGTATGTACGTATAAGCATATAAATTCAAAACAAGGCGGAAGGAATAGTGCTCGAATACCGAAAGTAGAGTAAAATGCTTTTTTTTAGTTAAGCTGCAAAAACATCACAAAAAATTTGTTACTTCCGTTGAAAGGAAACGTGAAACTCGGAGTAACAGTCTTTTCGCGATGTTTTGCAGCTTTACTAAAATAAGTGTATATATATATATATATATATATATATATATATATATATATATATATATATAGGTAGGTTGGAAGGAAGGAAGGAAGGCAGGAAGGAAGGAAGTTTGGATCTTTTTTAAAACGGGGGCCACATTTTTCATTAACGAAACACTTTGAAACTTGGAACACTGGTAGAATGTGTCATATAAAACATCTTTTTCTCTTAGTCTTCTTTAAAAAAAAGAAATCCATAAGTTATTCCATGTTAAAGTTGTCGTATTTCTGTAATTTCAACCAATCAGTGACGTCCATTCAGCCGATATACATTAAGTGCCGACTACATAAACAAACGATTCTGAAACAATTAACCCTAACCCTAACCCTAGGGTTAGGGTTAGGGTTAAAGCAAATTTAAAATGAAAAAAGCAAATAAAACGTAGGTATGGAGATTAAATACGCTTTACACCGCTTAATCAGCCAAAGGAGTAAATATAAACAACTGAATACTTGTCAGTGATTGGTTGAAATTATCGAAATAAGACAATTTTTTACATGAAATAAATTCGAATACAAAAATATTTTTCTGTTCTATAACACAAAATAGATAAGTATACGAAGTTTGAAAGTCTTTCCGTACCAAAAACACTACGTAAAACATTAATGAAAAATGTGGCCCCCGTTTTAAAATAGATCCGGAAGTTTTGTTTGTTTTGGGTACCACATCGCTTGGCAAAAGAAACTGATAGAATTAGTAGTTGACTTAAGGAGTACTTCAGCCTATTTGTTCGACTAAACCAAGACGATGACCCAAAACATGACAGCAGTCTACTGACAGAAACTAGTAAGAGAATAAAAAGAATAATACTTGCGGTAAGAATTACATGTAGTTATTGTTTTTGAAATATAGCCTTAAATAATGTGTGTCGGTCTTTCTGTTTGTCAGTCTGTCTGACTGTCTGTGTGTGTAGTCCTGCCAGTTGATCCGTGCTCTGTATTTGTCACTTCGACATCCAGTTTAATTGGTATACATTAAGGATCTAAGTAAGGTATAAATGACAGAGTTTATAATCATAAAATATTCGTATCTCGTAAATTTTACTTATATACAAACGCATTTGTTTCTTTCTTTTTTTTTTTGGCGCTTTGTTTTATCGGTAAATTTTGTATGCGTACACATACATACAGATACAACAGAGATATATAGGTGTATGTATGTGTGTGTGTGTATGTATGTATGTATGTATGTATGTTATAGATGGATGGATGAATAGCGACAGAAAGAACATATATATGAGCATACTTGAGCGTGAATGAGTGTGTGTGTGTGTGTGTGTGTGTGTGTGTGTGTGTGTGTGTGTATCTATGCCTATTGGATATCATCCATTATGCCATAGCTTCATACGTATAATTATAACAATATATAACAACATTAGACGTTCACCGAGACCCACAGGGTATATTCTGTAAAAATATTATAAGTAGTTGGTGGATGATTGTTACAGCATAGAACATTCCTCTGAATACTATTAAACATTTAGGTATTGTCCTTAAGAATACGAATGAAGGATTTTACGAAATTTCATGTGAGCACTTCACTGAGACAGTTGGCGTTCCATTAACTCTGCAGGTATTTCATTTGCTTCCCATACGAATTATATTGCAATCTCTTCCCACTCATGGTTTTGTATGTTTGCAACATTTATGTTTAATGCAGGTGTTTGCTTTCTTTTTAATTACATTGTGCTTTATATATTATTTCTTCTATTTCTTATTTATTTCATCTATGCATTTCAATAGGGATTTTTTTTTCTTGCTTTGATCGACCCCTTAAAAAATTGTATGAGAATTTTTTTTTCTCTACTCGTTATTCCTAAAATGCTTGGTCTTTTCTTACAACATTCACAATCACAGTGTTCCATTTTACATAACGATTCGTTTCTGTGTGTTATTTTGCCGTATATATTTTACAGTGCGTGAATGAGGCATTTGTTCTATTTCCTTTCCTTTTCTTTATTCTTAATATAAACAATGTCCCTACAGATGCAGTCTATCCAAATTTGCTTCAGAAACTGTTGTTAGTTAGGTTCAATCTTCTAATATTGATCCTCTCTGATTTGCCAAATATTGATTCTCTGCGATTTGCGTTCCCAATTTAAGGAAATCTGCAGTTGCTTAAGAAATTTCGTTTAATAGTATTCGATTAATTCACTTCTACTTTACACGCATGCGTGAGTGGCTATGCGTGTGTATGGGTATATGTTCGTATATACATACATACATACATATATATATATATATATATATATATATATATATATATATATATATATATATCGATAGAGATATGTACACCCATACGCATATTTATATGTATGCATTCTTTCTTTATTTTGTCTAAGAGTTTAATATGTAACCTACTTTGCCGGGTTCCTTTGTGATACCCGAATTCTACAAGAATTACATATTATTGGCAATGATTTCGATATACAATACTTCCAACACCACCATACCGTTTAATAAATGCAATTTCGGGCCAGAAACAACACAAAAAAAGATCGATTGCCAATTACATCTCACCAAATATACATCAATCACTGCCTTTTTTTGTGTGTTCTCGGTAGTTTCTCTGCTTTTGATTTGATTCTCGTTGATTTGTATTCAGTAATCAATAAAGCAAAGTTTCAGTTTTCAAATTTGAATCTCTGAGACAAGTTCCTCTAATTTCGTTCGACTCAGTTTTTCCGAGCATTTTCTCTCATCGTGTTACAACGCAATTTTTATTTGGTAGTCAACAGACTGTTTTCTCTTTTGTTTTATTGTTTGATACTATTTATACGCTACAAGATCGCCCTTCGTTAAAAGATATTTTTAAGCGTCGTTTTGTCACGTTGACTTGACATGTTTAACATTTAAATAATTTGTTTCTATTTTTCATAATTTTTGGGATATTCTAATTATTTTTTCCATTATTCTTGAGCCATTATTTTTAAAATTATGCATTAAGAATTTCGCTAAAAATAGTTTTGTACTTTTGATCCGTAGTTCAAACCTACCTTCTTGCTAGAAATTGCCTCATTGTACGTTTGTGGTTCTACTTTGGATACCAATGATTTCAATGTGCTGTTTAGTTGCGCTCTTCATATTCTGAACTTTAAACGTTGATAGATTGATTTCCTGTTATTCCCAAAGGATCAAGAAAATAAGTAACATCTATGTAATCGAGTTACTTAAAACAATTTCACTTCTCCACAATTCATGACATTGTCTTTGTCAAAACTAATAATATTTTGGTTATTACAGGCAATTCGGTGTATATTCTGCATGTTTAGTATCCGGTCGAAAGAGGAGCACAGTGACACATTTTGTATTAGTGTATAAAGGAATTAGATTTAACAAGCAGTTAAGTCAGAGTGAAAATTGGGAGGCATACAATTATAATTAAAGTAGCAAACGGAGGGAAAGGTTCAGCTGTGCTGTCGTTTTAAGTACTATATAAAACCCGTATCGATATCATGTTTGAATTTTTGATCAGATATGAATTTTATTTATACAATATTAGATTTACTGCTTAATATGGGGATTAGCAGTTAATAACTTAAGATGTGAGCTGCTGGATGATGGCGTCTATCGGATGATGCATGTGTGTGCGTGTTTGTGTAGAAGAAACAATAAGGAGAGTGTTTGTGAGAAGGATAAACCAACTCAATGACATATCCGATATCATTTATTAATGTCTGTAGAGGGGAATGGATTTTGCAATAAATAACATGAACTTGTCATCAGGTTTTCCAGGTCAGGTGATTAAAGATAGATGGAACTCAATATTAGTAGATTTTAAGACTAGAATTTTAGAGCTAAATGCTTCACTGGCCTAAAGGTGTGAATATGCTTTTACTGAATTTTACTTGACGTAAGAACGAATTATTGCAAGATGAATCATTTCTAAGTGGCTGTATAAGAACGTATTCAGTAGTTCTCTTAACACTTCATGAGGATAACGCATTTGCAGTGAGAAACGGTTAAAGAATTCAATTACGTCATCAATAAGTATATTTATTCAGAAATTATTCTTAATTTTTCGAAGTATTCTTACTTTGACACAGTATTCAGAACACTCCGCGTAGCTCTTATTTACGTGTGTGTGTGTGTGTGTTTGTGTGTGTGTGTGTGTATAAAAGCGTGTGGCTTAGTAGTTAGGGTATTAAGACTCACGAACAGTGAGACCGATTGGTTCGTGGGTATAGCTTTCATCTGGAAACTTTATTTCATTTTCTTCCAGCACATTCAGCTGGTAAAATGCATTGCACCTGTAATACAAAGCGCCAGCCTTGTTGTGTCCATATCACGTTGAATCTCTCTAAGCAGTATGTGAAGGTACGCGTGTCTGTGGAGTGCTCAGCCACTTGCACGTTAATTTCACGAGTATGCTCGGATCAACTGAAACAATCGTCGTCGTACCTGACAGAGTACCAGTCAGAGTGTGTGTGTGTGTGTGTGTGTGTGTGTGTGTGTGTGTGTGTGTGTGTGTGTGTGTGTGTGTGTGTGTGTGTGTGTGTGTGTGTATGTGCGTGTGTGTGGCCTACGTGCGGATATGTGTAAGTATCAAGTCTTTGCAAAGAAAAGATTTTAGTGACTTCGAAGATTCGAATGTTCCCTTTGGTCAGAGAAATTCAAAATTTCGAAGTCACTGCCAAACTTTTTCAATTCAAAATTTAATAAATATATATTCTACTGAAAAATATAAAGTATTCTTTCAGTTTAATACAAAATTGCTTTCATATATAACGTAAAAGCAAATAAAAATAAACATATATACATGTATATATGTATTAATATTTGTCGCCAAGCTAACATGGCAGTCCAGAAATTGTGGATGTCTGAACCAGCATGGGGAAGCGGATGATCTCCCTTGTTCGAAGGGTGTAATGGACACGGGTTTGTGTGTCAAATAGCTAACTAGAGGCGATGGCCTCTTGGAGCTAATCAACGGCAGCATTCGTCCTATTTTCTGGACTACCATGTTAGCTTGGCGACAATTATTAATACCCAGTACTGCTGCCGTGGTCTCCTTTAGAGAGATTCAGAAATAATATTTCTATTTATGTATATATGCTTACAGATATATATATATATATATATATATATATATATATATATATATATATATATATATATATATATATATATATATGTATATATGTATGTATAGTCACTACCTCTTTCTGTTATGGAGACAGATACTCATCTCGGACGAACAGTGTTTGAGTGTTGTGGAGTAAACTACAAGTAATCAAATATGATCCGATCAAAAGGAGGAGCACGGTTTGTATTAGTGTATAAAGGAATCGGATTTAACAAGCAGTTAAATCGGAGTGAAAACTGTGCGGCATGCAATTATAGGGAATTAAAATACTATCCGGGAGGGACGATAAAAAGAAATAAACCTTTAGTCTGGTTCAGAAAATCAGAGGAAAAAAACTCCCTAATTTAAGTAAATGAAAAATTATAAGTTACTGGAAGGCGTCAGATTTAGCGTTGCTTATATAAAACTTTCTAACGGGAGAAGTCTTTACGCTGTTGTACAGGACGTGATCGGAAGAAATTAGTAAAGTAAATCTAAGAAAGCATTCCCTAGTTAGTTCTATTGAGAGATGAGTTCTATTTATATAGACAGTGAATTGGAATTCAACGAAGTCAATATATATAAAGCAGGAGATAAGTCTGGATCGATT
>NC_142936.1:66034522-66087078 GCF_046866305.1 Octopus bimaculoides | reverse complement strand
CATATATATATATATACATACATATATATATATATATATATATATATATATATATATATATATATATATATATATGCACATATATATATATATACATACATATATGTATATATATACATATATAGATAACTTTCTTTTATTAGCCACACAGGGCTGCACACAGAGGGGACAAAGATAGATAGATAGATAGATAGATAGATAGATAGATAGATAGATAGATACGTTCTAAGTTCGACGGAGTACTGAAAGCCGTACATGATAAATACCTTCACGTCATCAGTAGTGTCACAATTTCCTTGCTATCTAGAAAATGAAAAGATGAGAGAAAGACAGAAACAGTTTAAATACAAAAGAGTACATGAAAAAGAAATTCAGTAAGGAAGTATGATAAACAGAAAATGTGAATGAGATACACATATATTTCTGTGTTTTTACAGTATACATCTATAAAAGATGCTCTCCCGAGACGAATATTGCAGTTATCCGGCTTCAACAATATATGTGCTTCATGTATGATGTGCAGATTCTTAATTTAAACTAACACTGCGTCAGTCGCTATTCATACATGTGTGTGTGTGTGTGTGTGTGTGTGTGTGTGTGTGTGTGTGTGTGTGTGAGAGAGAGAGAGAGAGAGAGAGAGAGAGAGTGAGAGATTTAGCTTGATAGCTAGATAGAGGCAGACATATAAAAAAAACATATAATGTGTATATATACACGTTTTCTTGCATATGTATATATATATATATATATATATATATATATAAACATTGATATTAATGATATAAGACACGAAATTGTCGGGATCTTTTGGATGATATCTAATGAAAAATTAGCTACGAATTTTCCGCTGGTCATGTTTTTGCTAAATCTTTGAAACAGACACGCACATATATACATATATACATATAAATACACACACACACACATATATACATATAAATACACACACACACACACACACACAAATATATATATATATATATATATATATATATATATATATATATTTATTTATTATTTTACTTTCTTCAGTCATTTGACTGCGACCATGCTAGAGCACCGCCTTGAAGGGTTTTAGTCGAACAAATCGACCCCAGAAATTTTATTTCTTTAAACCTCGTACTTATCCTCTCGGTCTGTTTTGCTTAAATGACACTGAAAATATCAAAAATTAGGATAACTAATTTAATGTGCTAACAATTTTAATGAATTAAGTATTATAACATTGATGTGATTCTTACTATATACCTCATTTTTCCCCCTCCCCGTGTATAAGTATATCTATGTATATAGACAGACAGACAGATAGATAGATAGATAGATAGATAGATAGATAGATAGATAGATAGATAGATAGATAGATAGATAGATAGATTTACATACTGGTATATGCATGTGTGTGTCCTTGAGTGTGATAATTTCGAATCGCTTTATGTTCCGTAACTGTGACCTCAATGTAATACGCTCTGGTGTCGCCATGAGCAACAAAAGAACCCACTCCAATGGCTTGAAACGATTAAAAGAATACAAGATTATACAATATTCCTAGTAGCTGCATTTTCATTTGTTAACGTCATCACAGATACCAGTCTCGTAGGTGATATTCGTAGCAACTACTTACAAATTCTGAGTGAACCATTTATTTCTCATCTAATGTTCATTATTTATAAAGATGGGAGACTATTTTCCTATATAATGTATTCATGTATTTTAACATTTAACCAACTTTTTTGCATGGGAATATATATGTTAGTTATTTTGGGGATAGTTTTCTGCTAATGTGCTCTCCCTGCTAAATATACTCTGGTGTATACTACATCGTGTTTTACTTATGAGATTTTCTACAATTATTATTTTTGTTTTCTTCTGATTTGTACTGATCTCCATATGGCCTTGTTATGGTTATATATCCGTGATGTTATATTCACCTCAGTTATTTTGGTTGTCTTTTCCTTGTATGGGTTTGAGTTGCTTTTGTTTTGTTTTTTTTCTGCTTGAATAACCCCACTGTTTTTTTTTTTACGTAAGTCTTGTAAGAAATATCTAAAACGAAAAAAAACAATAGAATTATACATGACGAATTATGTTAATGCGATAAATCAATAAGTTTCAGCGGTATCAGTAAGTTGACAAAAAAAGTCAGAAAAAAATAGACGCAGTCATGGGCGTGCCATTTAAAACGTGACTTTGCAGATTCATGGATATTGTTGTTGTTGGTACTCCGTCGGTTTCGACGACGAGAGTTCAAGTTGATCCGATCAACGGAACATCCTGCTCGTGAAATTAACGTGCAAGTGGCTGAGCACTCCACAGACACGTGTACCCTTAACGTAGTTCTCGGGGATATTCAGCGTGACACAGTGTGACAAGGCTGACCCTTTCAATTACAGGCACAACAGAAACAGGAAGTAAGAGTGAGAGAAAGTTGTGGTGAAAGAGTACAGCAGGGTTTGCCACCATCCCCTGCCAGAGCCTTGTGGAGCTTTAGGTGTTTTCGCTCAATAAACACTCACAACGCCTTGTCTGGGAATCGAAACCGCGATCCTATGACCACGAGTCCGCTTCCCTAACCATTGGGCTATTGTGCCTCCAGTTATAGATATTATTTCCATCTCAGTCTAGAACATCGTCATTGATATCACTAAAGTGTTAGGACTGCAAGCGGTGTGAGTGAAATTGTTAAGTTGGAAACTATGAAAGCAGATCGAAAACACCATTCCTGTTGTTGGTTGATGGCCTTAATCCGTCACCTTATTTAATAACCACACCTTATTCTCAGGTAACTTAATTGTCAACTCTGTTGCAAGTTTTCGGAATATATTTCGGTCTGAGAATAATTTTCTTCCCTCCCTAACATTAACACCAGTCTCAGTCGCCTTGAATAAAGCCAAAAGGGGAGGCTACTGTTATTCTCCTAAATCATTAAATTTATATCTTTTAAAATACTTTTATGTTTTTAGATTTATAGCTCAATGTTCTTTACTTAAATGTAAAATGCCTGTTTTTTCCTCCGAAATCAATAAAGCCACACCTTCAGTCAATTGCTGGAGTTTATTTAATAGTTTCATCTACAAGAGACATTGATATGCTGCCAAATCAAACAAAGAAAGGTTTGAAATTTTTGTGGCTTTTCCGTGTAAATTTCAACTTTAATGTTATGTTTTACATTTTAGTTATCTCATTTATCTACACAGACAAGAAAAATAACTAGGTTTAGAGTATACGTTTGTTCATATCTTACAGTTTATTAAGCGTCAAACAATTTTTAAGATGTACATATTTTTGAATATCTTTTGCAAGAGTTCTGGTGTAAAAATAATTGTCGAAACATTAGTATTGTTGTACTTTACTAGATTAAACTGCCAGTAGTCACATACACTGACTGGTGCTTACTTCAGTTATACTTTAATATTAAAATACTCATCTAAAATTTTTCGTCACGTTACTGTGATTTTTCCAATGGTTTTTATATTCTTCAATTGATTTTCTTTGTTGTTTATATTATGCTATCAAGCATGGAGCACGTTGTCGAGTTAATATTTTGTATTCTCTATTATTTTTGTTTACGCTTGATTGTTTATATTTTTGCTGGTTGTAGCATAAGTACCTATATGTTTATTTACTTGGTCAGTTGTAAATGTGTGAGTTTGTGGTCTTATATGTGTTTGTGTTTTATGTATAATTGTGCAGTATGGACAACTTTAATCTTAGCTTATTTTTCATCTTAACATTACTATAGCAGTGTGTGGTGGTGGTTGTCATATTACTGCATTTATTCATTCCGTTGAAAGTGTGAGTGATTTTAGAATCTTTTAACAGGTGTACGGACTACTTCTGTGGCTAGTCAATGTGTCGAGAGCTTTGATGCGTGGAAACAATTTTATCTCAATATTATTTATTTATTTATTTATTATGCATCTACCTGGCATGTTGAAAAAAGTATGGATATCTACCAATTTATTTTTCACTGTATTTATTTAATGCCCCCTGGCATATTCACCCATATTGTGAGCTAATTCTCCTATACAGATTGTGGTGTGTGCTTATACTGCTCTAACAGGATCATCATGATCTACATGACATCCCTATAGCTGAAGCTTATCTGCGGTATAGTTATTTACTCTCTGATGTTGTCAATACAGTTTTCCTTTGTTTTTTTTCATTTTGAGGAGTATACATTACACAACGGTTTGCTGGATCAGCTTCGTTTTTGTTTTGTTTCGCTTTGATTGTTGTGTTTCTATAACTGATATTCAGCTTCCTTTCGTGTAGTGCTTCCCTAAAGTTGTATTTTGGGATTAGTTCACCTAGGGTTGGAGGATCGATGAGCATTGCAGTTTGAAATTATTCAAGTATATGAGGTACACTCTACATTTATTATTACAGAAGATGGTTTCGGGATTTTTCTAGGTTCTTCTGTTCACGAATTCGATCCATTTTATTGATCTATGTTTCCGTATGCAACGGATAAAATTCTATCTGATTTCTCGCTTCACAGGATGGACACATACGAGATCTAATTGTCATCACACTTACTAGATCTGCTGTTCTCATGGTACATATTTTCCTTTTGCTTAGATAGCTGAAACCCAAAAGATTAAGTGTATAGCGACCAATGGTTTCATATAGAGTGAAAGGGAAGTTGTTTCGGGTATGCTATAGTTTGTTGTTATATGAAAACTTTAGATCGTATGTATGTGTGAGTGTGCGTGTGCTTAATTTCTCTGTGTGTGTATGTATGTGTGTGTGTGTGTGCTTAATTTCTAAAACTCCTTTTGCGATTGCTGTATTTTCGTACTTGTTTCCACAAGTGTAGATGGTTTATATTATCCATCTTTTAAAATTCATTTTCGACTCGTTTTTAATGCTTACGGTTTTATTGTTACGATCAGTAGCTTTTCATCCAACAGATTTCAGTTATTTAGTGTAATAATAATGCTCTGTCCAATCAACTTTTATTGCTTATATGATGATACCATTAAGTTTTAATTTCTACACCATTTATACATATTTGTAATTTATTTTATAAACTAAACTCTTCCTCTCTGACAGACCGGTTACGTAAAAAAAGTTTGTGAAGTATTTTCAGTTACAGCAAAATATTATTATCAGATATACAAATATATGTTTTACCGAGTTGTTTTGAATATCAATGTAGTGCCTATACTACTGCTTGTTCATTCTATAAAGAGGTTCACTGTCACTAGGGTCATTTTTAAACATGATTCGTGCATTTCATATTTTCCATTCTGTTCGTTTTGTAACAATTTTACTTTTCTGCTTACACACACACACACACACACACACACACACAGATGCCAACACACACACACACACACACACACACACACATATATATATATATATATATATATATATATATATATATATATATATATATATATATATATTTATATATTTATATATATATTTATGAATATAAGAACGTAATATATCTATACATATATATTTATGCATATATATGCATTTACATATATATACGCATACATACATATAAACATGCATATTATATATATTATATATATATATGTATGTGTGTATATATATGTATATATATGTATATATATATATATATATGTATATATATGCATATATATCTATGTATATATATATGTATGTATACATGTATGTATATATATATATGTATAAATGTATGTATATATATATGTGTATGTATATGTATATACATGTATGTATGTATGTATTTATGTATGTATGCATATATATATATATATATATATATATATATATATATATATATATATATATATATATATATAAGGTTGAGGAGGGTATTAGATTTAACCAAATCCAGGATACAGGTAATACCGAGTAAGTGCTGTATATCGACTAGTTTGCCCCAGTCGTTGTATGAACAGGATTGGGTATTATAAGTCGTGTATTAGCATGTGTATATGTAAATATATAAAAACAAAAAGATAAAGAGAGCAAAGGTAAGGTTGGAGAAGTATTTTATGGATAGAGTCTTACAGCTGTTTCTGGGAAGATCCAGTACTTCCCTTCATCGGAGACAGAAAAAATAAAGTAATCTATTATTATATCTATAGGCGGATATTTTTAGTATGAAGTGGTAAAGAGTGTGATGTGCTGAAACAAGAGAGAACAGTACTTGAAGTGTAGTTTCATTCCAGTGGTAAATATCCGTGTAGAAATCCGTGCAAAGTAATCCTTGTGTGGATAATCCGGAAATTTATGTTGGAGCGAAAGTTGATATAGCATAGATAGCAGAGGTACATATATTCCATATTGCGATGGATTTTTACTTGTTTACTTGAAGAATGGCCAAGTCAAGTGAAAAGTGAGCGGTAATTAGGTCAAGTCATGAAGACAGAATGTGAAAGGGGATAGAGGAGAGATAGAGGCGGAGGATGGTAGCGAAATATTTTTATGGTCAGTTGGTCTTAACAGGGTAGAGGGGATGAGCATATAGAGTGAAGAAGGAATAGGGGGCATGAGGTTAAAAGGTCTAGTGAGTAGGAAGGAATGCGTGTGTGTAGTATATAGGTGGTGGGGGTATGAGTGATAAACCAAGGACAGAGATAAAGGGAAGGGATGGGTGGGAAAGGTAGTTAGTAGTATCATATTTTAGGATGCTGCCAAGCCTATTTATAGACGGTGGAAAGGGATTGAAAGAAGTGACGTAGTCTATGCGTAGGTGGTGTTCTTGTGAATTTGAGAATAGAAGAAATAGATTTGGTGGTATATGTGTGGTGAAATGATCGAAAGGAAATAATCCTATTCAAAAGATGGTGAAAGATCCCTATATAGACCACCATGGATGTTAGGAAGTGTGATTTTAATTGGTGAGGGATGACGCTTTACTTGTTACCAAGACTACTAACAAATCTTCCATTGAGAGGACAAAAAAGGATCTATACAAATTTTTCTCAGGTATGAATCTATCAATAACATTTGAAAGCGCATACAAAACGGCTAAATTCTTGGACGTTTCTCTGAACCTATCTAACTCGCAACACTCTCCCTATCATAAACCCAACCAGTACCTTAAATACCTCAATATTCAATCTAATCATCACAGATCTACTTTCGATAACATAATCATAGGGATTTCTACCCGCTTATCTGATCTATCCTCTTCTGAAGAAATATTTAACAATCACGCTCCATACTACAACCAAGCACTAGCGGCTAGCGGTTTCTCACAACAAATAAAATACATCCATAACACCAGACTTAAACAATTTATATCACAAATCGCACCCCAACCACCCACATATCCAAACAGACCCCACAATCACACCTATAACATTAGGGCAAAATCTAAGATGTTTAAATCAGCTAGCCCTACCAAAAGTATAGACAACTGCCCTCCACTTAAACACCTTAATTACAACATGCACAGAACCCCCCCCCCCCCAAAAAAAAAAGCGGTGGCCGCCCAATCCTGTGGTACGCCCCCCCCATTCTCTCTTAACACTAGGAACCTAGCCAAATCTTTCTTTAAAATACTAGATTCTAACTTCCCACGACAACACAAATACCACTCTATATTCAACAGATCCACTTTAAAATTATCGTATTCTACCACTCCTAACTTTGAATCTATTATAGCAGCTTCTAACAAACATAAACTCTCGCTCTATTACCAAAACCTAAGCAACCGTAACTATGCTAGCACCAGCACCCGACCCACACACACACCCAACTCGGACATCAATATACGTTCTTCTAACACTAACGCTCGTACACTGGAACAAAACCACAATGGATCCCAACCCATTAATATTCTAGACAATAACAATACCAATAATAACACTGATAGGACAAATAGCCATAACAATAATTCCACTGATCTAGATTCCTGCACATCCCCTAATAACATATCCTCCAATAATAATAACTCAACCGCTAGCATACGCAACCCTCTAGCCTCCTACACTTGTAACTGTCGCTCCGGGACTATCTGTCCGCTTCAAACACATTGCGTAAGATACAATGTAATATATAAATGCACCGTGAAAAATCTATTACATAACTCTACTGCCACGTACATTGGTGCAACTATAAACTTTAAACATCGCTACGCAGCCCACATGCACTCTTTTAGATACGACAAACACAGTAAATCTACAACATTAGCCAATCATATTCATCACCTCAAAAACAAAAATACCCAATACACCTTAAAATGGTCCATCTTAAATTCTGGAACTCCATACCAGGGCCAGCGCTCCAATTGCAAGCTTTGCCTAACGGAGGCGTTCCATATTTTAAAATACAATTCTCCCACTCTACTTAATCGATATAACGAAGCGTTTAGCAACTGCAACCACTGCTCTTTTCACACATTTAGGTTCTATCACAAACAAAATTGCACAAACGATCACGCAACATAATCACACAACCCCCCACAGGCAACCTATTCAACCTGGCAAAAACATCCATCTTTCACCATCTTTTGAATAGGATTATTTCCTTTCGATCATTTCACCACACATATACCACCAAATCTATTTCTTCTATTCTCAAATTCACAAGAACACCACCTACGCATAGACTACGTCACTTCTTTCAATCCCTTTCCACCTTCTATAAATAGGCTTGGCAGCATCCTAAAATATGATACTACTAACTACCTTTCCCACCCATCCCTTCCCTTTATCTCTGTCCTTGGTTTATCACTCATACCCCCACCACCTATATACTACACACACGCATTCCTTCCTACTCACTAGACCTTTTAACCTCATGCCCCTTATTCCTCCTTCACTCTATATGCTCATCCCCTCTACCCTGTTAAGACCGACTGACCATAAAAATATTTTGCTACCATCCTCCGCCTCTATCTCTCCTCTATCCCCTTTCACATTCTGTCTTCATGACTTGACCTAATTACCGCTCACTTTTCACTTGACTTGGCCATTCTTCAAGTAAACAAGCAAAGATCCATCGCAATATGGAATATATGTACCTCTGCTATCTATGCTATATCAACTTTCGCTCCAACATAAATTTCCGGATTATCCACACAAGGATTACTTTGCACGGATTTCTACACGGATATTTACCACTGGAATGAAACTATATTTCAAGTACTGTTCTCTCTTTTTTCAGCACATCACACTCTTTACCACTTCATACTAAAAATATCCGCCTATGGATATAATAATAGATTACTTTATTTTTTCTGTCTCCGATGAAGGGAAGTACTGGATCTTCCCAGAAACAGCTGTAAGACTCTATCCATAAAATACTTCTCCAACCTTACCTTTGCTCTCTTTATCTTTTTATCTTTTTGTTTTTATATATTTACATATATATATATGTACATATATGTATATATATATATGTATATATATATATATATATATATATATATATATATATATATATATATATATATATATATATATATATATATATATATATACATATATAAGAATTTAAGGATTGGAGAAAACGCATGTTATAATTGTATACTTTATTCTTACATATGTTTCAAAGGATTACAACCTGTGTGACCCATAGGGATCTTTGATATTAAAATTGTAACCTTCTCATCAGGGAAAGCATGGGAATCATCTTAAACGTAAGACATTATGACCGATTATGAAAACAATAGATGGATAAGGTTATGACTTGATTCATTTGAAAAAAGCCGTTAGAGAATTGGACGCTGCCGGATAGTGGGTTGGACAACACATACCAAATGCTTTCCCTGATGAGAAGGTTACAATTTTAATATCAAAGATCCCTTTGGATCACACAGGTTGTAATCCTATGAAAGATATGTAGGAATAAAGTATGCAATTATAACATGCGTTTTCTCCAATCCTTAAATTCTTAAATATACTCAAATACCCAAAATTTCAAGGAGTTCCTGCCTTAAAAACAGGAGCTAACCACAGTTATTTTGTGTTCTTTGCTACATTGGTTTCTATTAACCCATTTATTCTATCAGAAGACTTTTTATTCATTAAGATAGAAGAAATACACATAATTATATATATATACACACATATATATATATATATATATATATATATATATATATATATATATATATACATATATCTGTATGTATATATATGTACATATATGTATGTATATATATATGTGTGTATATCCCTGTATGTATATATATATGTATATATGCATGTATGTATGGATATATATGTATATATATATATGTATATATATGCATGTATGTATATATGTATATATATATATATATATATATGTATATATATATATGTGTGTGTGTGTGTGTCTGTGTGTGTGTGTGTGTGTGTGTGTGTAGTGAATTGACAGTTATGTCGTTTCACTCTAATTTAGTCTTTCTTCGTCGTCTTAAAACATTTCATTTTGCTTGAATCGTTTCGTTTTGTGTTCTCAAAATTTATTTATTATTTTATTTTATTTATTTTTTGCCTTATCTCTTGATTAAGAATTTCCTTTTTAATTTATTTATTTATTCATTTATTTATTCTTTGTTCAAGTTTTTTGTAACAGTTTCCATTACTCTACTTTTTTGTTTGATAGTCTTGTCTTTATTTGCGGTTACACACTTTTTTGTTTTTTTACTACGGAGAATGATTTCATTCTGTAGTTATTATTTCCTCAATGATTTTAGTTGTTTACTTTCATGTTCATTTATTGATTTCAATATCAGCCTTCTTCATTTATTTTATATGGACTTGACGTAGTTGGTTGATTTATATTACTCATATTTTATGTCACTTTTTATCTTTTATTACTTCCATTGCATCGATATTGATGTTGTTTGTCTTCTATTTCAATGTTCTATTTTCCATCTTGTGTATTTGACTTAATATAAATATTAAGCATAAATACACACAAACCAACAAAGGAGCTTCTATGTCGTCAGTCTGTCTGTTAAAAATAGTAACCAAATCTCCTTTAAAAGTATCATATCGTACTGTCTTGGAAAAAAAACACCTATTGGTTAATGAATTTTGGAATAGCATTAAAAAAAAACTGATTGACATGAATGGAATGCGTTTTATCAAAGTTATTTGTATCAGGGCAAACGACATCAACAAAAGGGCTCAAACGACAACAACAAAAATTAGGTATAAAGTGGAAGAAAAGTGAGGATATGTATGCATACGTTTCCGAAAACTGTTGGTAATACACGTGGAGTATAATCCATATCAAACTTATGAGTAATATATATCTTTTTTTCCGTAATGATTGAAATTTGTTGTAAATATTTTATATTTAATCATTTTCTATTGAGTTAGAATAACTTTCAAGTGCCTAATTTATAAGATTCTTTGTTTTAATTCCAATTTAACTGGGCCATTTTTTTCTATATACAAACCTGCCCACTTCCTCTAACTTCACTACTAATCTCACCAACTCCAGTCTCAACTACAACCTTTAGGTAGTCACATGTCCTGTAGAAATAGCAGTCAAGTAATTTTGAATTTGAACCTCCTCCACCACTACCACCACCACCACCATCACCACTATCTGAATTTAGAAAGAATATATTTAATAAGATAGTCTTACTCAATAGTAAATGGCGGGATGGTTCTGCGTAAATAATATTTTATCCTAAGCTCTGCTGGGACAAGTTTTATCAAATAAACACAGCAAGCACTCTTACATCTTCTAAATGTTTAGTTGTTCATATTGTTATTTCTTCCTTCTGTAACCTCAAATGCTTCGGTAAGCTATCTTGCTTGTCTTGAATTGCTATCTTCAAACCATTCATGGGTCACTTTGCTGCGTAACTCTCATTCAAATACTCAAATATCAAACAAAATAATAGAAATAACATTGCTTTACATCCCTTGGTCGATATATTCGTTGAAACAACACACAGGCCATGTTGGATTTAACGTCGGCTCATAAGCCCTTTTGAAACTTTCTACACATAAGTGAAAACTGCGTCAAGGATATTGATTTCCTCTTTATTGAAAGATGATACATCAGGACGTCTAAATACATCCAACGAAATAGAACTACTCAGTTATATGGCTGTGAAGCATTGCCTGACTACCAACGGCGTTCAAGGAAGTTAAATCATTTCTATAACATTTGCCTTACGAACGTTCTTCACATGAAATTACCACAGAAGATAATTCATTGAGACGTACTCTTTCGTGCTGCACTAGTCAGCAGTCACACAATCCTAGTGCAGTCACATCTACGTTGGGCAAGTCATGCTACTCGCATGCCAGGTCACAGCCTTCCAAGGATCATTCCTTACGGCGAATTCCAGCGCGATAAATGCTCTCGATGAGACCAGAAAAGTGCTGCAGAGCCACAGGGAAAGCTTTACTGAAAGCCTTCAATATCAACCATAAAGGGACGTAAGAGACAACGTTAGACAGAGAAGAAAGGTATGCATTGGTTCGGAAGGCTCCGAAACATATTAGACCAATAAAGTAACTGCAGCTGAGCAAGGCAAGTCGGCCAGAAAAGTTAATACTGCCAGCATTGTCTCTCCTCATTCGACGGGTCTTCCACACACGGAGTGGACTACCACGCCATCTGTGCATTCAAAATGCCCGACTTTCCCAGAATGATTAGTAGGTCATAATCAGATCGACCTTTGAACAACACTGGCCATACATCCGAACGAAGCGGTGCACTCATTTCTCCCATTCAAATTTTTGACTGCTGTTGTTCGTCTTATGAGCACTTTAAACTCGTTCTGTTAATATAATTCTGCTAATACAACTACAAAGATCTTTGTTCCTCTGAATAGGCTGACTCACTTAATCTACACAATTGATCTCAACTGTTTATCAATGCACAATATCATATCCTTCCTAACAGAAACCTTCAAAAGAGTGTATTGAAGAATAATAACTAGTAATAGATGTTTTAAATACGAGCTCACTGATTGAAGTTACCATAAATGAGACGATTTATTGTCTCTTGGTGTTGATTAATCAATATTTAATTGCTATTACAGAGTTGAGATTACAATTAGGACTTTGTATTTTTATTATCAAGCATTGCTTTTGTGCGGCTATAATGAAGCCTTCAGCATCTGCCTTTATTCTGTAAACATTGTTGCCACCTCTCTGTATACATTGATTAGAAGAGATATTTCTTATTAGACAGGTCCTTTGTTTTGTATTTTTCCGCATCCTCATTTGTAACTATACAAATTTAATTTTTGTAACCAAATCGATTCACATCTCATTCACGAATACAAATGTTTAATTTTCAAACCACAGAAACAAAGTAATTGCGTGATAATTTAGGTATGTTTTGTATTTAGGGAAAGCAATGAACTGGAAGTTTAAAAAGCTGGAAAAATTTTTAATCTAAAGTTAAACACGGCAAATATATTTATGTTACATTTCTGAATCTGCAGATTTATGTCACATGCTTCATGCCCCAAGTTATGCACACACACACACACACACACACACACACACACACACACATCACACACACACACACACACACACACACACACACACACACACACACACACACACACACACACACACACACACACATATATATGTAGGATCCCATTCGGTCGTGAATGACTATCAGATTGTACCTAAAATGTTTTCCTCCGAAGCACAAATCCAGGGAAGGTTGTTTATGGAAGACAACCAGTCATACCAGCCTCTCTTCTCCACACCAACGATGTTATCCAAGGAAAGGGCGAAGACCGATACAGCTTGGCACCAGTGATGTCTACAGCTGAGTGAACTGGGGCAGTGCGAAATAATGCGTCATGCTCAAGAACACAACACACAGCCCGGTCTGAGAATGGAACGCATAATTGTAAGCCCGACGCTCTAATCACTGAGTCACACAAACACACACACATATATACACATCGCTGGTCATAATGCACTTTGCATCCTTGTAGATTTCGAATGATGCCACCGTGCCAGGCTATACGAGGAGGCCAACATTTCACCTAATGAAAAGATTATTCCACCGTAGGGTCTCTATTTACAGTTGAGTGAACTGGGGCTAAGTGAAATAAATTGTGGGATAGTCATATTTTGCCAATTAAACACATGCACTGTATATTTAGTTTGTACTTCAGCTTTATTATTGTTGTTATTATTATTATCATTATTATTATTATTATTATTATTATTATTATTATTATTATTATTATTATTTCCATTTCTTTCTCAAACCTTTTTTCTCACACATCATGTAACCTCAGTGACTCACTATAGCACTTCTCTCTTCTTGCTTTTTTTTTGTCAAGAAGAGACATGTGGGTTAAAGTGTTGCTAAAAATCTTTAACATGTACTGTCCATCAAACTATATATATATATATATATATATATATATATATATATGAGAGAGAGAGAGAGAGAGAGAGAGAGAGAGAGAGAGTGAGAGAGAGAGAGAGATAGAGAGACGTCTATGTATTTGTTTTCCAAGGTAGTTGATGCGAAATCTTATTAGTAACACACAAAAACATGTATTGTGTCAATTAAATATTTATCTCTCACCAGATGGAGTACTTTTGTGTTGACCTTACCGTCACGGATGAGTATATTATATATATATATATATATATATATATATATATATATATATATATATATATATATATATATATATATATATATATATATATATAAACACACACACATACACACACACACGAGAAGTTGCTGAAAAGTTCCTGCTTTTGGATAAAAGACAATTCAGAAAGGATCAGTTAATTATGAATTTATTCAACATATTACCCTTTCAATCACATACTTATTGCAGCGGTCTTTCAGTTTTTCTAAACCCTGTAAAAGAACTCGGAAAGTTGAGCTTTCAATTACGCCTTTCGCGATACCCTTAAAGCCAGGCACTTTCAGCATCCTTTGGTACACACACACGCACGCACACACACGCACGCACACACACGCACACACACATATATCATAAATACAATACTGTAACAAAGGAATAGACAACATTTCAAGGCATTTCGTGGCAGGTGAAAGTCCAAACTCTACTATAAATAGCAAATAGTTTCTATTATGTAGCTATAAATGTGTTCGGCAGATTTCACACTTTGCAAATACGAAACATAGCGGTATATGGAATTTATAAACGGTCCGATGGCAGTAGCTTAAAAAGAATTCTGTAAAAAAAATACAATATGGTAAATACAATAAAATAAAAGAATAAAGATTTGCATTACAAATATTTGGTTGATCATCCAGTAGATTTTAAATTAATACATCATACGATAAGGAAATTAATGAATGAGATAAATAAATGAAGAGACAAACAAACAAGCTGTATGAAAAATAAAGAAAAATGAAATTGGTTTAAATATCGAGATAGGAGGACAGATTTGTTAAAGACAATGTGTATGATTTTGCTGAGGTACTCAGGTGCATAGTAAAGTGACCTAAACTGATAAAATTTCAAGCATGGTTGATTCTGAATGACATAAATGTCATTCCAAGATCATTGATAACGGCACAAACATACGCATACCTCATATGAATATTCTCAGATATTCATATTCATGGAGACGCTTACACACACACACGCACGTACAACAATTCTCACGCAAAAAATGGTGCACCAGCATGACCGCAGCCACTTGGCTGAAACACATAAATAAATAAATAAATAAATATCAAAGTAATTATTTCACAGTTACTGGAAGTTCTTCAATGTGTTTAAATGATCAAATTAATGTATAATATTATTCGCGTATATATACGTGCATATTCATACGTGTACACATGCTTTCAATATTCAAACACATACATGCATACTATGGTCCATATCCTATCAAGTTATCCCAATATCAATCCTATGAATTAGGATAAATAATGTAATTGGAAACGACAGGTTAAAACTTAGGAATCAGATATAATCAAGCTAAATAAAGTAGGGAAAACCTAAATCTTGAAGTAAACTAAGAAAGATACATTTTAGAATTATCCGGTAGTATCATTATCGTATTGGAGTTTACGCTAATAATTTCATTATAAGTATAATATAGAGAGGAACAGTAATACATTTATGGACATCGTATAACGCATTTATAAGTAAAGATTTATAGCTAATTAGTTCATAGAATAGAGATTTATAGCTAATTAGTCCATAGAATAAATTATTTCATAGAATTAGTTCATAGAATAAACCATTCATAGTCATCATTACTATCTCTATAGAGTAATTTTAAATTGCCAATCAAATCAACGGACTGTCGTTGAATAAATTTAGTATGGTAAAGAGTACAAACCTCCAAGGATTGACTAGTAATAGTGCATCTAGATTAACGTCAATACGTTGGACGTACGATACATGTGTGGATATCGCATTATGACATCTTCTCGTTAACTAATGAGATATGGTTTACACTTAATTATTTTATAAGTTTCCGATATACACACATTACATATATCGTTGCTAATGTATACGTTTCTGCCTTGCATATTATAGAGCAAGTAGTTTCACACTCAAACTTTTTATCTGCAACCATCCATAGAAAACTAGCTATAGATGTAAAATTAGTTTTGTTCCTGTTCCTAAATCCCCAAGTCTTATAACAATATCTAAATTTAAACATATTTGAGGTAGTCACAATACATACATAAACATTTGTTAGTGCACGTACAGAACATTTATATGCACATTCTTGCAAAAACAATATTCAAGTGGAGACAGGGATCTGTTTCTACAATTGCATAGTTCATTTACTCGATTTTGCTCGATTGCATGGGTTAGACTTACTGTTTACTGACGTATTAAGATTTGTGATACTACTTTGATCATTAGACCTCGGTGCATTAATGCTATTACTTAGTTAATTCTAAGGGAAATATAATTGCTGGATGCACTGTTGAATCTAGATATGTACTGGGAAATATTAGGTGCTGTGGAGTAGGTTAACTCACAGTGTCTTTTAAGTATCTTCCAATATGGTTCAAATGTAAGGAAATACTTATTCAAAACATTGAAAATTTCTGCGACTATGTTCGTTAGTAAATTTAATCCGAATCACCACTCTTACATAATCGTCTATACCCTTCGTTTCGGTTCATATTGGTTCGAATGGAGTTATAGGTAAAGTGAGTAGGTTCATTTGTTACATATTTCGTATTTCCACATTCTGGCTTAATCACTATCATAGTGCTATTACATTTTGGCCTAAACGACTCTACATCATTATCCCTGCGAAAATATCTCAGTTAATTGTTTTCGTATTGTCCTCTCTACTTAAGCAATTATATTTATGTCTAGTAACGTTTATTATTATTAACATGATTTCTACCTTTCGAATAAACATGATTATTGTTATTATTATTACTACTATCATTATTATTATTATTATTGTTATTATTATTATTGTTATTATTATCATTATTATTACAGCTATTGAGATCAGCATTTGTTGCATTAACACTTTAGATTTACACTACAAGTAGGATCAAAGGTTTGATGCTCTAATTTCTAGCTATGTATCGTGGTTAATATTAATATTAACCTTATTATAGATAGTGATGCAGCTTAATACAATTATGTATGTGTGTGTGTGTGTGTGTGTGTGTGTGTGTGTGTGTGTGTGTGTGTGTGTGTGTGTGTGTGTGTGTGTGTGTGTGTGTGTGTGTGTGTGTGCGCGCGTGTAAGAATTCATATACATATATGCATATGCATATACGTACGATGAATATAATTCATTCAGAAGTTAGCTGTTGTTTCGGTGGACTTCCCAAAACACCTCTGCATTTTACCATTGCATTTCGAACCAACTTCTTAAAACCCTACTCCAACATCTTAAAAACATAACCGCACATTAGATAATTTAATCTACGTATATCTGGTAGCCTGCTCTATCAGAAAAGATGGTGTCTAAACACCAATCATAAAAAGCGCTAACAACCAGTTAAAATTTATACTAGCAATGTATATCAACATAAACCAATTCCTTCATCCACCAACAGATCTTAGTAAATATTTTTAACAATCTTGGTGCTCTAGCATCACCACAGCTTTAAAGCTGAAACAGTGTAAAGAAATTAAAAATTAAAGAAGAATTCAGTAAGGTGGCGAGTTGGCAGAATCGGTTGCACGCTGGGAAAAATGCTTAGCGGCATTTGGTCCGTCTTTGTGTTCTGTATTCAAATTGTGCCAAGGTCTACCTTGCCTTTCATTCATTCGGGGCCGATAAAATAAATACCAGCTGGGCACTAAGGTCGATATAATGGATTAGCTACACCTCAAAAATTGCTGGCTTGGTGCCAAAAATTAGAATTATTAGTAATCTGTGATATTCGTATCTATTTAATGAGAAACATATAACATAGCTATGACAAAATCCAGAATGTGTCGAAGTTATCTTCGAAAGGCATGATAGATTTAACACTAAAACAACATTGTGTAAGAGATGAATATTGCATCTAGGAATTTATATATGTAATCAAACATTTAATACTGTGTGAATTAATATAATACGGTTCAGTGGATGATCAAAATGGATTTAGATATTTATCTGGAGGGTTTAGTTTGTGATCAACAATGCATTTATAGTTTCTACTGTATAAAACCAAAATCAAAATTACTTTACTTGTAAGTTTACGGAAGATATTCCCTGCAGGACTCATTGAAATTAATTTTAACATAACAAATACTTAGTTGTATTTAACCTCCCAAGATTATGTCTTGGGATCTAGTTTTGAATGTGCTTTAGGGTTATGTAGAAATCGGAGTATTGCATACGATCTCAGAGCAGAACGACTGAGTGAAGTGAAGAAGAGAACGTAGGGTGTATATATATATATATATATATATATATATATATATATATATATATATATATATATATATATAAGGTTTTTAAACTTTTAAATTTTCATATTCAAAAGAGACAGAGACTTCAAATTCGATATATCGATTTATTCACCACTCTATGTTAACATTTCTGTGCCAAACAAAATAATTAATTAATCTAGTGGAAATCCACAGGAGAGCAATAAAAATAGAAAATTAAGGAGTTAGCAATAAAAATAGAAAATTAAGGAGTTATCTCCCCTATAATAACAAAGACGAAAGCTAACGAGATCCTAAAGACCTAATAATAGTTATGTATGTGTTTTTTCGTGTTTTGTTCGAAAGGTAACCACTCCTGAAGAAGTGCCAAATGTCTAAATCCAATGGACCAGTCACTGGATAAGTTTGGCACAGAAATGTTAACATAGAGTGGTGAATAAATCGATATATCGAATTTGAAGTCTCTGTCTCTTTTGAATATGAAAATTTAAAAGTTTAAAAACCTTATAATATAAATATAAACTGTGAGAACGACCCTTAAGGAATCTAGTTAATGATCTCCTAAGGTAAATTCTTATGCTATATTGGTAACGGGTGCTACATCCTCTGGGAAAATTATTATTATATATATATATATATATATATATATATATATATATATCATTTATTTATTTATTTATGGGTTTCAGCCAAGTGGCTGCGGTCATGCTGGTGCACCACCGTGAAGATATATAATATATATACTATATTAAATCACTGTGTGAAATATAAACAGTAGCAATACGGAATCGTAACATATAATTGCCAACCAAGTGTAGCACCCTATACAGGAGAGTGCAACTGACGTTTATAGCTCCAGTAGTGGATCTCTTCCGGCTGGTTAACGACACACATTCTGTGTCCGATTAGTATTTGCGAGGGGAGATCATCGCTCCCATTTCTACCCTTACGTGATACACATGGACTCGAGTTTCTGGGTGGTTGCCCGTTCTCAGCGTGTGTTAATCACCAGCTTGTTTCTTTATTATAGGCATAAAGCCTTAATATAGAAAGGACATTACAAGGACAAACATGGGGTACATAGAATGATTTACAAATGAATTATGAAGTGTGAAAAATTATGACGAGGAAATAGTTTTCCACCCCACAAAGTAGAAAGTTTCATTTTACTGTTTTTACTATTCAGTCTGTGCCGTGTTAACCTAAAAAAAAATATCTAGATCTGCAAAATTTACCACTGGTGGTAATTCATCGTATCGAACTCGACATGGTGTGTTGTCCACTCTGCTTCCGAATATCTCTGTCAGTCTAGCCACCCTTTTGTCATCCAGCAACACTGCTTTCAGGTTTTAATTCTCTTCCCTATCAACCAAGCTCACTCTTATTACACCTTTAATTTTTGTAATTCATTTTTTCTATTTCAGCACTTTACTCGTACATCACTATCAGTCTTTCATGTTTTCCTTTGGGTACCAATCTCTCTTCATTTTTTGTCGTTAGTGCTGGCTTTTCTATTTCGCTCTGTTGCTCGTCTTTCATTTCCTTCTGTCCCTCCTCTTCCTTACTTATTGAAGGCTCCGGTTCCTGTGTTCGATCTCTCGTTGCTTCATTTTTCCTTTTTTCCTTTTTCTCTGTTTTTCTTTTCTTTTTCGGAGGGGATTCTCTACCTCAGTGAACTCTGTTTCTTTCTCTGTTATTACATTTGCTTCTTTCTGGCACTCCACCTCCTGTTCGTATTTCTAGGTGCACTTTGCCTTTATGTGCCCCCTTACTCCACATTCGAAACATATTGGCGGTCTGCCTTCCACCATGATTCTCAATCTGGTTTCGTCGGGTTGGATTATCTCTTCCACAATTTTGTGGAGGTCAGGTAGGCTGACATGTACCATCACTTCCAGGCCGTACCTCTAACAGTTGACCTCCGCTGTCTTTGACATTTTCAGTATCTCTGATTTCTCTTCTGTATTGTAGAAGATTGCTGCCATAAGCCAGTTCTCGTTAATTTCGGGTGGCACTCTCCCTATCCATACTCTCGCTGCACGTCTGCCACAGTAAGTAGGTAAGAGTGCCCACTTTGCCATTTTCAAGGCTACGGTGGAGTACTTCTTTGTTTCATTCTCATTAACGAAGCGCACCTCTACCGTGCCAAATTTTCTTCCTCTGTTATAGAATGTCGTTACTTCCTATACGTTCTTTAAACATTCTTCTATTTCTTCGAAGCCTGCTATTTCTACTTTTCTTGTCGCTATATTCAGCGTTCGATAAGTAGTTATTTTTCTTTCCGCCTTCTCTGCTACTTCTTTGTGGGGTTTCAGTCTAAGGCATCCTCCTTCCTTCCTCAACAGGTTATCAAATTTCTTGTCGTCTATGTCTTTTACTTATAGTTCGGCTGTCAGGCGTTTGCCTGTTACCGCAGCATAACTGCCTGTCTGGACCTGTGAACTCATATTTCCGCTATTCACCGCTTCATCCATAAATGGGGAAGCCAAATAAAATCTTCAACAATTTCACAAATGCAATGCAATAATTCAACAATTCAATAATTCAATAATTCAACAGTACATCAACTCAACAACTCCGCAATTCAACAGTTCAGAAACTCAAATAAAAAGTCGCAACTCACATCTGTGGGAATCACCAGCTAGTGATGAAAACTCATTCCTCTCGCAAAATACTATATGCTTTTTCCAGGGACAAACTGTCGCTGATCTCGAAAAAGAAGAAATAAGCTAGCGAGATATAAACAGTAGCAATACAGAATCATAACATAATTGCCAACCAAGTTTGGCGTCCTATACAGGAAAGTGCTACTGACGTTTATAGCCCCAGGAAGACATACCTTCCAGCCGGCTAACGACGCACATCCTGTGTCCGATTAGTATTTGCGAGGAGAGGTCATCGCTCCCATCTCTAGCCTTACGTGGATTAAGTTTTCATCACTAGCTGGTGATTAACATACGCTGTATTACGTAAGGCTAGAGATAGGAACGATGACCCTCGCAAATATCAATCGGACACAGAATGTGTGTCGTTAACCAGCTAGAAGAGATGTCTTCCTGGAGCTATAAACATCAGTAGCACTGCCCTGTATAAGACGCCACACTTGGTTGACAATTATATGTTACGATATATATATATATATATATATATATATATATATATATATATATATATATATATATATATATATATATATATATATATATATATATATATATATATATATATATATAAATGTACATATACACCGAAGTAAACACATAAATGTTTAACAAGGTGGGAGAAAATAGTACTCGAACACCGGAGGTAGAGTAATATGCTTTATTATAACTGAAGCTGCAAGAACATCACAAAAGTATCACTAAAAAACTGCCAGGCAGTTTCACTTTCCTGTCCGTCGGGCAGTTTAGATTGGGTATCTCAATCTATAATAAAGTATATTATAAAAAGGTGTATACATATACATGTATGTATACATACATGCATACATACATGCATATCTATGTGTATGTGTCTGCGTTCATGCACACACGAACACACAATATTGAAAAGACTAATGAAAGCCTGCATTTCTCATGCGGAACGCTCTATAATTTTCTTAATTGAAGTTCATTAGGATCCAGTTTAGAAGGTCACGCATAAGATGATTCGCTACAGTCTTTTTTTTTTTTTTTTTTTATTGTTTCGCACTTGCTGATTTGGGAGCACTTAAATTCATTATTTAATGACATTTCACCTCCGATAAACCAGTTTCGGAGAAGGTGAATCGACATGATAAGTTTCTTCATTATTTTTGGCTGCTGGTAATTATTTACCATTTCATATTAGGTAGTGTCTCAGTGTAAGGTTAATGAGATGTTCAAAAAAGCCGTAATGACTACGGCACTATCTTTGACTGCTGTATTTGTTTCTATATTATCATCCTTATGCTCATCGATAATTTCTCATTCCTCTAGGTTTGTATTTGATTTGTACTTTGGCGGTGGTAATTTATTTTCTGGAAAGCTAGTTTCATGACCATATAATTTGTCCATTGTTTTTATTTCTAAGTTTTGAGTGAATCTTCTTTTATTTCGTGGAATCCATTCATCATTGTATTTCTTCCTTAAATAGTTGTTTACGTTAGGCATAATTTTGTACTTAAGGCCGAAACGTGTAAAATTAAAGTTTTAATATGCTGGTGTGAACATCTGTCCTTTTGAGAGAATTTTAATCGTGCCTTCAAAGCGTTCTTTGGTTGTTCAACATGCAATTATATGGGTTATGTTGCTTTTTCTTCCTATGGTATTGTCTCATCTTTTCTTTCACCTATTCAGGCAAATTCAAACTAATCAGAGAGACATGTAGAGGAATCTGTGTCACTAGTTATAATGTGTAGTCCTCTCTCACCCTCATTCCCTATTCCTATGTAACATGCTTATGTCATACTCAACGAAAGGCACTCCTATCTAGTAACACATATTGCATTTAATATATCGTCCAGTAAGTTATATGCAGAAGATTCCTAACCTTTATACGTGATAAACATTGATCCAATAATTTATTGAATGTACATGTACAAATATAAGGATACAAGTTAATAATAATAATTTGAATATTGAATCAAAGATTAGTGCGGTCATTGTCTGTGTATATAATGTTGTTATTGGCACTCCGTCGCTTACGACATCGAGGGTTCCAGTTCATCCGATCAACGGAACAGACTGCTCGTGAAATTAAAGTGCAAGTGGCTGAGCACTCCACAGACACGTGTACCCTTAACGTAGTTCTCGGGGTTATTCAGCGTGACACAGTGTGACAAGGCTGACCCTTTGAATTACGGGCACAACAGAAATAGGAAGTAAGAGTGAGAGAAAGTTGTGGTGAAAGAGTACAGCAGGATTCGCCACCTTCCCCTACCGGAGCCTCGTGGGGCTTTAGGTGTTTTTGCTCAATAAACACTCACAGCGCCCGGTCTGGGAATCGAAAATAATATACAACGAATCACTACGCTGAAACCTTTCTGTGTTACCTCACATTTAGACTGTACCACAAAGTGTTCCGATTTTTGCCGATTTGATGTATAAATAAACTTAAACATTTCATCGATATTTTATTAATTGATATCATTTATTATTTTCAACCAGTTTTAATAATTTTGTAGTAATTACTTTGTTCATTCCTGTGCCCAGTTTGTGCTTAACCTAATCTGGAATTATCTTTCGGGTTATAGTTTCTATTCGTTTTCTTGAGATAAAAAAAAGAGCTTCGTCTTGACGAAAAGCATTTTTCTTTCTCTTAATGAAATTGTTTCGCTACCTAAATCTTCTAGAATTGACTTTATATCTTTGACGACTGATTCAGTAATTACGATATGGAATTATCAAAAGAAGCAATACTAATAACTCGTTTATGACAAATGTAGGAATTCGTAAATACTATGTGCTAACAGTAAAACGAACAACAAAAAATAATGATGGTGCAACCAACCCGAATAACATCCGCATCGATTCTAGTGCAAATGAAGATTATGTAATTATTAATGATCATAGTAACCGTTTTCATGGTAGTGCTCTTGCTAGTGATGATAACCCCACTGTCTCTTATGTAACCCCGGATTATTCACATAATTCAATAGAATCTAACTATAGTTATCCCTCTCTGCGGTCCTAGGATAATACAAGAGCAAGCAAGCTTATAGTGAGTGTGTAATTTCTTAAAGATCTTGAACTGTTGGAAATTATTCAATTTATTTCTGTGATATGAATAATAATAATAATAATAATAATAATAATAATAATAATAATAATAATAATAATAATGTGAATATTGTTATATTTTTCAGACTATGACTATCACCGGTGTTCTTAAAACTGCCCGCCTTCTGCGACTTTTACGCGTACTTCGAAGAATCGAACAGTTCGCAGAATATGGAGCTGCTGTTCTATTACTCTTGATGGTATCTTTCACTCTGATAGGCCATTGGTTGGCCTGTATTTTTTACGCCATCGCAAACATGGAACGGCCTCATTTGAAAGCAAAGGTAGGCTGGTTGGACAACCTGGCCCAAACGTTAAATGAGCCGTATCTGCCAAACGACACCACTAGTGGGCCCAGCATTCGGACCAAATATCTCACAGCACTCTATTTCACCTTCACCAGTCTCACCAGCATCGGGTTTGGAAACGTTGCACCCAATACCAATGCTGAGAAGATATTTTCCATATTTGCTATGTTGCTGGGATGTAAGTATACCGTTTCAACATAATCATCATCGTTGTCTTCGCGCCATCATTATCATCATCATCATCATTATCATTATCATCATGATCATCATCATTATTATTATTATATGTTTGATTTTTGCTTTGTATTTGTACAAGTTGACTCCAAGTTTCAACCAGAGACCTCAAGCGACAAGTTAGCAGTTCAAGTTGCTGTTATGCCTAGGATGTAATATATTTGGTTTTGCACATAGTATTGTTCTAGAGAATGCTTAAGAAAACATAAGAAAATTATAAGTTTGTTTTAAAGTTTGAGATTACATAGACAGTATTTTACGTAGGATAAGGGCAGTTCTCATGTGCATTATCTTTTGAATTTCTGTCACTTTGGGGTTTCCTGGTATCTGAGCTACGTAGGAATCAGCTCCTTTTGCACTTATGACAACAGTCTTGAAGTTCCACATTTTGCTAATATCTATTTCAAGATCTTTATACTTGCTCAGTTTTTGGTAGGTCTTCACAGATGCATTTGTGTCGATTAGGACAGTCATATCAATGAGCAGGCATGATTTTTTTACTATTATTATTATTTTTGAGTGAGAGAGCAGTGCATGCCATCCAAATGTCACTGGGGTACAAATATACGAAGCCCAGTATACCCATCATGACTACACATCTGACATGGGTACACCAGGCATATACATCACAAGCATATGTGCGCGACATGGTGATCCCATATTTAGATAAACAGCGCATGACCTTGCAGGTGGGGCCTAGTTAAACTTTTCATCTTGCTCAAAAGGTCCCTGAAAAAGGGTTCTTTAAGGCTGTTGAACGAAACACCAGTGTTTCAATTCCCAAAGAGTTCCTCTCAACACATGGTTATGATGCTCCCAGATGCACATATCGTCAGCCACTAAGGGATAGACAAGCTCAACTGGTTAGATTCAAACATCTAACAAGCAATTGTGTGATATTGAGCAGAATATTTGCTGTAGCCCGTCTTTTGCACCAAGACTAACATTCCAAACCGTTAAGATCAGAAGCTCTGAGAGCCACTGAATGATATTGCATCACGATATAATTACTGCCTGGTATTGCATCAGAGCATTTATTATTATTATTATTATTATTATTATTATTATTATTATTATTATTATTATTATTATCATTATTATTATTATTTTATGTTTGACTTTTGCTTTGCATTTGTACAAGTTGGATCCAAGCATTATTATTATTATTATTATTATTATTATTATTATCATTATTATTATTATTATTGTTGTTGTTGCTGCTGCTGATATTGTCCTCGTCATCCCCATCATCATCATCATCCCCATCATCATCATCATCCCCATCATCATCATCATCCCCATCATCATCATCATCCCCATCATCATCATCATCATCATCATTATTTTTAGTAGTAGTAGTGTTATCGTTATTATCCACCAAACGGCGAGAATATAAAAATGGGAAGAGCACTAATCTTAAAAATGTATTATCTCCTCTCTCCTTTTTTCTAATTAGGGTCGAAGGGTTTGCAATCGTCTTTCATCTTGTGAAGTTTTATGAAGTTATTGCATGTAAAAGTACCGAGGCGATTTGATCAACCGTATTTATTACAGTAATAAAATTAACCTTGTGTCTCTTAAAGTAAAATATATATTATCGGTGTTAGCACCATCGTCATCATCATCATCATTGTCACCATCATAATTATCACCGCCTTACTATGATCACCCTAATTTAAACGATGAATTGATGTGAAAATTTCATATCAAAATTTTATGTCAAATTAATGTTCATTTCTTTGAAAATACACTTTTTTCTGTTTAGATATAACCCATTTCTATGCCAATTCATCCTAATCGAACACGATAAGGATTTGATCTCCCTGTTGAAGTCAAGTTATTTCATATATATGTTTCTAATGTCTCTGGGTAAGGCGTAAAATATATAGTTTCTAAAGTAGAATTACCTGCTATTCATACGAATTCATATCTGAGTGTGTATGTGTATATATATATATGAGCTCTTCCACCCTTTGACAGGTCTTATTTTTCGTCCTGCAGGGTATCCAACAATCACCCTTCTCACCAAACAAGCTTCATGGGGTTGCCACTTTAGTCGCCGACGACCCCACCATGCAACAAGTTGTACTGGGTTACATGTTACCAGTAGCGTCCAAGAGCGACTTCACACACGTACGCACACACACGCATGCATGTATACATACACACATACATACACATGAGTAATTATTTATTGTTAGTTAGCCGATGAAGCACGTTCGTTGCCTATGGCTACTTAACGTCATCTACGGTATTCACACAATTGTCGATGGATCTAGCTCAAGAATTCTCCAGTGTTCGTTGAGTATATAAAAATGATAGAGCTGGAAAATGGAATAATCGAGAAACTTTATGGTTCACAGTGATCATTTCTCGGGTGGGATACTGGGATACTGCATAACTGGTTCGGGTGCATCCCGTGGTTCAGAATGGTCTTGTCAGGTGATGTTATAATGGGTATATCTTAAATAAACCCTGGGGTTTATTTAACGAGGTACATTTTAATGTATACATATATATTAATATATACGTCTGTCTCTCTGTATGTATGTATATATGTATGTATGTATGTATGTATGCATGCATTTATGTATATATATATATATATATGTGTGTTGACGTGATGTTGTATCTTCTCTTTTATATATATATATATATAATAAATCTAAAAATGTTTATAAAACCGAAATCTTTCTCACTGATAAAAATAGACCATGATATATAATTAAACTACAAATGCATTGAACGGTATTAATTGATAAATTGAAATGGTAATACATTAGCAGTCAGTGAAGACAGTGAATTGATAGAATCGTTGGAGCATTGAATAGAATAACTCGCGATAAATGCTCCAGCTAGTCATGTACTGCATTTAAACGGCGCCGAGGCCGACTTTGTTATTTATCTCTCTCTCTCTCTCTCTCTCTAAGTCATGTCAAGGGAAAAGTAAGGAAGTCCTTGCACAGAAATCCCGCTGATCATTTCCCTTGCAAATATGTAGTGCATCTCAAATGAAAACACAGTTCTCGGAGGTTTTTCTTTTCGTGCAGTAAGTCTGGCTCAAATAAAGGAGTCTTCAGTAAATAAACCTCTGTGCGGTTGCTCGCATCCCTCGATAGAGCAAATGAATCTCCCTCAATACACGTTCTAAGTCTTCTAATAAAGCGAATAACAAATTAGATAATTTAACCCATGAAATAGCATAAAAAGACGGGATGGTCATGGTTGAATGGGATTGATTATGGATATACTTATTCGGGGTTAACAAAAGATATCTTACAACTGTACAACTTTTAAACTGGTTATTTTAAAGGTGTAAGGGCTGTTAAAATCTAGTAGTTTAATTCTTCCTGTGGTTACGGTTTGGGAAGACGGCAGGTGAACTTCTACTGCGATTATTTACCTTAGATACTCTCTACATAAACTAAATCTCATGTGATGTCTCGTCATAAAACTCACTGACAATATTTATAAATTCACAGAATAATCACTTCAAATATTTTCAAAACATGTTCTCTACTTATCGACAATTTTAGACATTCAGTATCAAATTTTATTCTTTGTTTTCAATTTTTCATTGTTTTACTCATAAAGCATTTTAATGTTCTTCATGTGATAAATTTAAAATCTTTTCCAATATTGTTATGCTTTAAGTGTATTCGATCGCGGTGTATGTTTATTTTTAAATATTCATAAATTGCATTCGATATTGAGTGACAAAAGAGTAGATGAGTAGCAGACAGTAAACGGGTGCTAGAAATAAATAGTTAGTTGTATTTCAACGTTGTGTTTCTAGATTGTAAGGTTGTAATATGGGTGATTTATATAGATAGAGAAACCAAAATTATATCAGACTACTAAATCTCTAACTTGGTGAGCGATGATTATATACCATCTAGTTATTGTTGAATTAGCAGACATTGCAGTGTATAAACCATATATATAACAATGAAAAAGTAGCACGAAGGTGGAAAACGAAAGAATTTAAAAGGGGGAAAAAACAGAGATGCAAACAAGCTGAATCCGTCATCAGTGGCCAACCAAATATCATTACAGTTTCGAAGCCGTTCAACAACAGCGTTCAATTTGGCAGTGTCGGAAACACGAGCTACTCGGATATAAAATCACAAACACGATAAAGAAACAAGAATAGAAAACACTGAGACAAGTGCGTTAACAGAAGAAATGAAGTCTGTAGACTGAATGGTAAAGTTGTAGGGAGAAGAGGAAGAAAATATTAAATCAGGCAAATAAATAGTGAAAGACGAAAAATACAAAACTAAACAAAAGTTTATACAATGTCTTTCGACATAGCGAAAAGAAAGATGTGTTATGCGAAGTAACTCTACTACGAAGATAGTGTGCCTTTCGGCCTTGGAAAAAGAATTTAATTAATCAAGACAGAAGCATATGCAAAATAACATTTAGTTGCATTCTTTAATGTTTGAGCTGAAATTTTTCTAATAAAATTTACAAAAGTATACAGTTTTATTCAGTTCATCTCTCTTCTACCCAACTAAATTCGAAAAGACAAAAAACATGTTTGTGTAGGAATTTTTATTAAAAGTTCGATTTTAATTAGTAGTTCAATGTAAAAACAAAAATATACATTAATATTATTTTCCAATCTGTTTCTATGCTTTTCAAACTCATATTAGCTATTATTTCCATTTGAGTGTTTTACCCTTGGTTCCCTTCATTGATAAAATAACAGATTAGAACAACAGCTGTGGTGATTTATTGATCATTGTTATTGTCAATTTAGAGTGCATCATTCTAATATCGGAATTTTCTTTGTTATTTTATGAAAGAAAAGAAGAGAACTGGGAAAAAGAGACGTTTTACATAAGAAGGGTAATTTATTCTGCCAGTAACGTTTCTTCAATTGTCTATTCTACAGATATTGTCTCATTATTTTCTATTAACTAAAACACACCATGTAATTAGTGAAGAAATATTTAGACTAAACATTATAAAAAATATAAATCACAAATATTCGAAGATTAGAAATTAAGAAGACATATGACAGCAACTTGATTGGTAATCATCGTTGTATCGATCAGTACAAATAGGTTTTTGTGTTGCTTCTGTAGCCGATATTCCTGCTGATATCATTTTTGATGACTGTGGATGTTGATTTTTCAATGACACTACCGATGACAGATTCTACAGTAGGAATTTTCTGTCTTTTTCCTTTATGTTTTTTTACTTATACGTGTGTGTGTGTGTGTGTGTGTGTGTGTGTGTGTGTGTGTGTGTGTGTGTGTGTGTGTGTGTGTGTGTGTGTGTGTGTGTGTGTGTGTGTGTGTGTGTGTGTGTATTTCTTTTTCATTTAAGTTTTATGACTTTTATATTTTTTTACCTTTATGTTTAATGAGTTCTTTTTTTCTTTGACTTGCAACTTGAAGTAAATTGATTAGTAAGATCGTTACCTGTCAAAACAGGAAGCGCTTCACTTCGAGATGAGAAGTTGAAAAAAATATAACTCTAATGATCCACTCTCACATTATTACAGTGAACGGACCAACGACAAAGCCTCTACGTGGTTGCTTGATCTGCATAAAATAACAGCAAATCTTTTTTTCAAATCACACTGTATTATCTTTAAAAGAAAAGAAAATGGGAGACCAGGTTAGATAATGTACTCCGATAAAGACAGGATGATCTTGTTTAGAATGCCTTTTAATCATAATATTATTCAGATAATACAGTTCTATATTTAAGAGATGAGGAATTATTAACATTATTTACATTAGACGGATATTTGTCCTCATCTTGTTTGTTGTTAACACAACGTTTCGGCTGATATACCCTCCAGCCTTCGTCAGGTATCTTGGGGAAATTTCGAACCTGGGTTCTCATTCCTAACGATGTTACTACTATTATTATTATATTATTATTATTATTATTACTATTATTAATCAGGTCGCTGCAGTGAATCGAACTCGGAACCTTTCTGCCGTGGGCAAAAGGAATTTAGGGGTAGGGGTTAGACGATTACATCTGCCTATCGAAAGGAGGGCAAGCAAATTTGACCTCGACGGAATTTGAACTCGGAACGTAAGAAATGCCGCTAAGTATTTTGCCCCGCGAGCTACCGATTCTTTTCTACGCTAGGCACAAGGCCTGAAATTTTGGGAGATGGGGGAGAAGTCGATTAGATTGACCCAGTACGCAACTGGTACTTAATATATTGACCCAGAAAGGCAAAGTCGACCGCAGCGGAATTTGAACTCAGAACGTAAAGACAGACAGAATACCGCTAAGCATTTCCACCGGCGCGCTAACGTTACTTATTTTTTTATTGGCCAAAAGGGGCTAAACATAGAAGGGACAAACAAAGGGATTAAGTCGATTACATCGACCCCAGTGCGAAACTGATACTTAATTTATCGACACCGAAAGGATGAAAAGCAAAGTCAACCTCGGCGGAATTTGAACTCAGAACGTAACGGCAGACGAAATACCGCTAAGCATTTCGCCCGGCGTGCTAACGTTTCTGCCAACTCGCTTTCTTCTTCATAGAGGAGGAGATAATAATTTTATGTTGATATCGGTTGAGACCGTGTTAAAATGTTCGATTTAGATGTATTAAGCGATAGTAAGCCTACAGAAAAAAAAACAAAAGAAATCACTCTTTAAGAAATTAAAATCGAGACAGACCGGTTCATTTGTAACGATAACAACATTTAAACCATCATTACTGGCTGTACAAAATGTTAATTCACGTGTTTGAGAGATTTCCTCAAGACCCAAAAAATACAGCTTAGATTTAACTCCTAATTAAATATCTTTTGTCATTCATCTACATATCTTCTGTTAGTGTATAATAAGCTGTGGCTTCTCAAATGGAAGAAAACATCTGCGTAGTTTGAGTAACGGTTAATGTACCTTTCTATAATTAATATATTGTGTAATTGAAGAACACATTTTAGTATAAGCATTACGCTTTGAGATAGTAACATTTGGAAAATAGTAACCTAATTTATCCTTCTTGCATTTGTATTCATCGCCGTCAGTTATTATACTTTAATTCTTAGCCAGCACGTATGCTTGCCAAATACGATTTCTTTCTCGTTGTTTTGCTGTCGTTTTTTTTTTTTTTTGCTGTTGTTGTTATTTTTCTTCGGGTGAATAATGAAGCGATAATTGCCTGTTTTATATCTATATATTAATCGAGCAAACATTTTTATCATTTGATGCAGATGCAGTTGGGTTTGAACCAATACCCCTTACTTGTGATCTGTCCCAATGTTTAAATGGAATACATACAAATACTACGCTAAAATATTTCCCTTAGAGAGCTAATATGTTGCTAGTATCTGATTTTTTCATCAGAAATATATTCTTCCTTTCTATTAAGATCAAATGGAACTAAACAGATATCAGTAGTTACGTATTGTTATTTTACCTTACAAATGGCATCCTAATAGTGCTCTAGGCTTTATCATTACCGATTTTAAAATGCCATTTCAATACTTTATTATAAGGAGACAAACTATTGTCATTCGGGAAGAACTCTTTAGTTGCTAACTTCCTTTGCCTGATCTGTTAGGAGATTCGATTTTGTTCAGTTCTTTGATTTTAATAATCAGTGATAAAGAACATTATAAATGAAATCTCATTGGAAGTGTTACACACACACACACACACACACACACACGTATGTGTGTGTGTGTGTGTGTGTGTGTGTGCGTGTGTGTGTGTGTATTCTGTCATTTGAAATATCTATAATATATATTTTATTACAAAATATGTTTTTAGCATATTCGACTTATAAAAAATATTTTAAAACGGGAATCCTTTATTCAGAATCAATAAAAGAATTTCATTTTCAAAAATAGTTTATATGAATTTGTAGAAATTTATAAATATGACCATACGGTTAGTAACAATAATGAATTATGCATTTTACTTATTTCCTATATAGAAACAGGAAGTAGATCTCTTCTTCTCTTGGTACAAAAATGCAATAATAATCACACAGCATATGGTTTGTGAATACAAGTTAATAAAGTGTATATAACAGATCTTCATTTAAAATATCAACCAAAATTGAGATTACATAAGTATGTTTCTAAAAAATGTACATACTTATGGCAATTTAAATCTTATGGAGGATGTACATTTATTTTCCCCCATGCTTTACAAAATCCAGTGGTTTATGCGTATATAAAAAGTAATAAAATGGTTATGTTATAGAATCAAATTACTGCCGTCTGGGGGCAGTCATTAAAGAGAAAAATACAGAAGACACGTGATTAAAACTGGTAGAAGTAATGTTTTCGCTGATAAGAGAAAAGTTTGACCATTAACTGAGCAAGAGAGAGAGAGAGAGAGAGAGAGAGAGAGAGAGAGAAAGAGGAAGACTAAAATGAGACAGCTTAGCTATGGGGGCTGGTGGAAGCTTAAAGTATATCATACTATGGTGAGTTCATATAACAGCCAAAATATGGCTTGCGGGATACTAATCTCTGGCTAAAGTAACTCATGTGACAACGGTGAAAGATAGTCGTGTATTTTACTTAGCTGGTCAATAACGTAAATTACCTGACAATCTGCGATCTTAGTTTGTTGCAACTTAACACGTGGCTAAACTGAAGCTAACCTCACTGCGTTATCTTCTGCTAGACTGCTGAAGAAACAGGCATTAATTATGAACATAAAGCAGCAGTTTGGGAAAATCAGTTGAAGATGAATGAAAATTACGAGCAGTAGGAAATGGTAAAAATAGTGAATCGGTCAAGGAACCTAAATATAATAACTAGACATGAATGTGTTGGGTGCAAACAGAGTGACTGCATATGTGCATAGGTATGCAAATGGGTGCTTTTGTTAGCTAACGGCTAGTTCTGTGTTCGTTTGCCTACACGTGCAAAATAAAAGGGCCCTGCATAAAGGTGAAGTGATCAATGAGATTAGTATTTTGCAACCATAGGTATATGGTTTGCCTTCGTGTCACAACGTGCTTTGAATGAATACTGAGATTGGCGGGGATTAAATGTCTGAACTATTGACTGCAAAAGCGTAATGCAGCTCGCTTGCAAAACTAATTTGTCACGTGTATAGTGCTTGTATTGGTGTCAAGGTGTGTGTATATGTGTGCAGGTGGCTGTGTGACTATGTATGCATGTGCGTAAAGCAAATGAAAAATCTAATACAGAGTAAATATTCTTGAGAAAGAAAATAAATATTACTGGATGGTAGAGGAAGAAAACGTACGCCTGAAAGAGTTAAATGAAAAAGTTGAATTGATTAATGATATAAAAAGGAACGAAAAAGAAATTATTACATTGCTAGCAAGAATTAATGCGATAAAAGTCCTATCTTAGAAATTCTGTTTAATGAAACCAAGGATTATAGCCATAATTCTACTCATATTAACGTTGTCGGTGTGTTTACGTCTCTCATAACTTAGCGGTTAGGCAACAGAAACTGATAGAATAAGTACTAGGCTTCAAAAGCAATTAGTTCTGGAGTCGATTTGTTCGACTTAAATACCTTTTAAGTTGGTGCCTCAGCAGGGCCTCAGTCAACTGACTGAAACAAGTAAAAGATAAGCAATAAAATATAGTTACACCATTCAAGGTTGGTAAATGCATTGTAAAACAAAGTAGAAATGAAACAGTAAATATAACAGATGTCAATTTACAATATCACTCTGAGCAGAGTTTACATAAATTGTCTATAATCTGCATATATTAGTCTAGTACATAATTTATATCGTGAAAAAAAATGGTATGGGAAATACATTTATATTTATCGTGTTTCAAAAAGTGAGTAGTATTATGTGTGTTTGGAATGATCGATTCGGTGGAATAATTTGTGTTGTAGAGTCAAATGTCTGCAATTTGAAAATGACCAGCCGCAAAGAGAAAAGCAGATAATATACGTGTGTAGAGAATTATAGATGTTATTGCGTCGAAGCAAATAGAGAGAGCTAACCACTTACTGACAGTGAGAAAGCGTGAATAAAATAGTTTAATCTAGTTTGTAGGCGACAACAAAAAAAAGAATGTTATTTTGAGTTCCCTTGAACAAGTTAAGACAACTCAGAGGCTACTAGTCTCTGATTAACTAAAATCTCACGATTATTACTTCTATGTTTAATGGTAAAAATCATAGAATATCTGTTCCTTTCGTAGTCACAGAATTATTGTGGGAAATACTTAAACTTAATACTTTAAAATTGTCTCATATATTTTCCCCAGATAGTCTCACTTGAATTCAAATTAACCATTAAACACTAAACCATATTGAAATATATTTCGTTCTAATCGAATGTTTTTATAGTAAATAATGGTTTTCTATTTTTATGAGTCGAACAAAAAATGCCTATACTTGGTTTTCTAATGAAACAATACTTCAATTTTTCTTTCATTGTCATCCTCATTTCATTCAATGTCGATATAATGTGTTTTCTGTGCGATAATTATCATCCAAAATGGAAACAAATACTATTGGCAAATAAGAACAAGTATTCTAATTGATTTTCTACAAATCATATGAATGGTAAAATATTTCCTTGGGTCTTTTGTTATGCAATAAAATGTAATTTATTGCCATATTAACATCATATTTAATATCTTTTCCATTGCAATGTTTAAATGAAGTTTTCTAGAATAATATGTAAAACAACCCAAAACTAAATTTCTGGAAAGGAAACTACTTGTGCAATTCTACACTTTCGAGATGTTTTGAGACTGATAAACTGAAAACTTTTTTTTTTTTAATAATTCTTTTGAGAATTCTCATAATTGATTAGGTTGTGAAGGTACCACTAATACACTCCAGTTCAAAGTCTCTGGCGCAAGTGAACGTGGATTTATGGCTGTCAAGAAAAACAAACGCTTCCATGGAAAACACAAACTAAGGGCTGAACTTCACCCTCCAAATGCATTCGTTCTCTATTGAATACTTGTCAATGTACTAATTAAACAAAACCCTAAATCAACAGTGGTTTCTCATTATTTTCTATTAACTAAAACACCAGGTAATTAATGAAGAAATATTTTGACTAAATAATGTTAAAAATATCAATTTCAAATATTTTAAGACAGAAAATTAAGACGTATGACAGCACCTTGATTGGTGATCGCTGTATCGATGATAACAAATAAGTTTTTATGTTGCTTTTGAATCCGATATTCACGCTGATATGATTCTTGAGGACTATGGAAGTTAATGGCTGAAAGACATGAATGTTAACAGACTCTACATTAGATATTTTCTTTCTTTTTCTTTTTTTTTTTGTTAATTATTTCATATTATCGTGTTGTTTTCTATGGAACTGAAACTGTCAAATGAGGCAATGCCCCAACTCGTGTTGAATAGACAGAAAAAACTACTCGTGTAATTACCAACTCAAGTAATGCTGTATGAAATTGTCAATAAGGAAGCCTCTGCGTGTGAGCCCATTCTGTTAAACATAGTACAAGTCAACGAAATGGTTTTATAAGACAGATCGATAACGGCTGAAATGCATTTGATTATAGATCTGGTATTCGATCAGGCCTGATTTGGAGTTAAACAACAAAATTATAGATTTATAGCTTGATGCTGTATTAGGCACGAATAATGCGCAGAGCAAGTGACATCACTCTTTAAGTCTTTGAAATCAGATGCACTGACGTTGGCTCATTGGTGACGATAACAACGTCATTTAAAGCAAGCTCGGTGTTTTACACCAACGTGGACTATAACTGAGCAAAATTCTCATAAAAGGCATTTCACAGTGAAAACCTTTTTTTTTTTATTTTGAAGCGGTGGCTGTATGTATTGCCAACATTGACTAACGTATCTTCATACTTTTACGGCGATAGAATATTATTTCAGAGAAATTTGTCTGCTATTTCTACCAAGTCCAGCGACCGTGGATTGATTCATTAAAATAACGCTCTTGTTAGTAACGAAATACTTGTGTTTATTCAAGTGATTTTGACGTTTGACTTTTGATTTTAAAAAATCGACTTTGATTTATTAAACATTTATAAAGCGGGAATTGTTTTTGTGTAGAGTATGTATAAACGTTCCAAATAAATAAACACCTGACCCACAACACTAAATATGTCTTGTACGATAATTTAGAAATTATACAACTCCCATCTATCAATCAAAACTTATTTTACGACAGACGCTTTATATTTTGATTTCATATTTCGGGGTCTGATTTACCTTTTTTAACTCCATTCATGATGACAATTGATATTGGTTTCAGATCTTGGCACAAGGCCTGCAGGTTTGAAGGAGGAACTAAGTTGATTATATTGAACCCAGTGCTCAACCGGTACTTATTTTACCGGCTCCGAAAGGATGAAGGCAATTCTGGCATCGGCGGAATTTAAACCCAGAACATAAAGACAGACGAAATGCTGCTAAGTATTTTGCCCGGCTAACGATTCTGCTAACTCACCACCTTATGATGTCAATTGATATCAATGTACTAAGTTTTTACTGAATGAAACCAAAGAAGAGTTAATTACTTTTTCTCTCCAGTAATTTCCCTACGCATCCCATCTGCTGGGCCAATTCCTTAGGGGATTGCACTGGATCCTTATAGATGAGGTTGTTCACTCGGTCTTCAATGAAATGATCAGGTCAGATGGAAAGCGGATGGTCTGTGAGGTTGAATTTCCCATCGTTGAAGAGCAAACTCTGTCTGCGTACTTCTTTCAGTGATAGGCCTTCTCCGCACACGGCACAAATGTGTCAAGCGGCCCTAGCAGCTTTGGAACTTTGACTGAAAGAGAAGAAAATCAGGTGCCGGACATGCTCATTTGTTTTCTACTTGGCACATTACGTCATATGTCTGAAAACAGGTAAATATATTAAAATTTCAAATACGATAAACAAAAGCTGTTGGGGAAAAAACAGAGCTTGAAATGAAACAACATAAAACAGTATGACAAAAGTATTTTTTAAATTTATCTGACAGCCCAATATTATCAGATATTTTACAATATATTTTAAGTACTAAATTTTCTGTTACATATATAGCACAATATACGTGATAAAAACATAACCGTTTTTCAAATTCTATCATGGCATAATGTGTATAACTACACCTGAAACACAGTTTAAATCATTTCGATTTTTTTAAATTACCTTAGCAGTGGGACTACTTTTCCATGGAAACTGTCATTCTTCAATCCATTACGTGTTAACCTCATAAAACAAATTGCTCTGCCAGAATGAAATTTTCCACCCTTTAATTTTCTTGTGTTATTTAGTCGTCATTTTGCGAAATAGCTTGTAGATGATTTACATAAAATGTTTTCTGTCCGCATCTGTTTTCCTTCTCAAGTCAATCAATAAAAACAAACGCATATTAGAATTCCGTTCTTTCACACATTCTAAGCAAGAACGAAGCAATGACACAACGCCTAGTAGTCACGTCCTTTACATCAATAGCGACAATATCGGATTTGAAATGAACACGTTAGTTATTTCCATTTTCCAGCATGGACATACTCGGTAAATATTAGCAGAGACGGATGTGTACACAGTTCATGAGAGTAGAACAAACCTGGCAGAAAATGTTCCAGATTTTCTTCATCAGTAATCACAAAACGGATATAGATTAAAATATATTGTGACTTGCCATTGATTGCTATAGTTGTGCAGAGATTTCATGTGAGATTTTCTCGATATGCAAGGGAGATAAAATTGTGTAACTAGCGTATAAGCCTGGTAATAATATTGTATGTTGTTTCAAAATAAACGCAGAGGATCATGGGATTAAGAGTTTGCGAATAAGATGTTATAAGTCATGTTGTAACATCAAATTAATTTGATAGTATAGTTTGATACACAGCTTGACATTTATTAATCGAAAATTTCGAAACTTGTACATATACATATATATATATATATATATACATAATCGAGTTATGCCGTGCAGTAGAGTCCAGAAGGCGGATGAAATAGTGCTATCTACGGCTACATGAGACTTTAAGTGCTTTAGTTTATATAAAAATCAAAATGTTATATGGAAATGTATGTATGTATGTATGTATATATATATATATATATATATATATATATATATATATATATATATATATATATATATATATATGCCCTTTTCGCTCTTTCGATAATGATTTATGGCCATAAGAAAAAATACCATTAGTGGTGATTCTCTTCCTTTAAGTAGCAATTGCCAGTAATTATATATATTATATATATACATTTACATATATATATATATATATATATATATATATATATATATATATATATATATATATATATATATATATATATATATCAGGGATGTACCGCCTGGGTAGGCAAGGTAGGCAGTGCCTACCCCGAATAAAATAGATTGATAGTAACATTTTCCTTTTATGGCAAAATATGCAAATAATTCAATAAAACTATGAAGGTTACTCTGAGTACGATGCATAAAATTCAAGGTATTGTTTTTCTTTGTAGATTAGGTAGGCATAGTTCGCCCCTGCCTTTCAATCTCAGTATTAAAGCTATGCATAGAACTGCTGTAGTTGCACGTGTTGCGTACATGCCTATAGCAATGTTGTGTTTACGCGCTATAAAGTCAGAAGTAAATCTACCTCCAACTCAGTCGCGCCCCTGTGTTTCGCTTATTTTGTTTTTTTTTTGTATGTTTTAGTACATAAACGTCGCCAACTGCCTACCCTGAGTAATTACTGATGGCAATTGCCTGATATGTATATGTGTGTGTATCTTATGTGTTTATATGCATTAATTTATATATATTTTTTGTATATGTGTATATGCGTTTGCATATATATATATATATATATATATATATATGTGTGTGTGTGTGTGTGTGTGTGTGTGTGTGTGTGTGTGTGTGTAGTCAATTCAAATAAACGAGGAAAATTAACGGACAAGAGGACGTGCGCACAAGAAATGTTTTAGCTTGACGCTCGGTCAAAAGCGATAGTTTGACTTTTCAAGCATAGCTCTCCGTCGGAAAGGAGAAAGGGAAAAGTCCAAAACGGGAAAAGGAAAAGAAATCGTCACCACCACATTACTGAATATATGTAAATGTATAAATGTATATCTATAAATGTATGTATATATGTATGTGTACACGTGTGTGTGTGTTTGTGTGTGCATGTATATGTAATAACGTATAGAATACATTGTAGTATGCGCTCAAGTTCAAAACACGCCGACCTCGGCTCTCCTTTTTATCTGTTCAAAATCAACGAATAATGTACTAATTCTCTCTTTTTATTATTATTGTTACTGAGCGAGAGAGCAGCGCACGCCATCAATGTGATACTGGAGTAAAAGATACGAAGCCCAGTGTACCCATCATGACAACCCGTCTGATAAGGGTACGCTAGGGATATGCATCGCAACCACATGTGCACGACATGGTGATATCATATCATGATATACAGTGCATGAGTTTGAGGTGGGGTCCAGTTAAAATTTTCTTCGGGTCGAGTAGCTCATCCTCCTCAAAGAGTCCTTGAATAAGAGTTGTTTAAGGTTGTTGAACGAAACACCCATGCTTCCAGGGGTGACTTATTCAAATCTCATAGAGTTCCTCCCAACACATGGCTGGTCGTAATCGGAGATGCGCATTTCTTCAGCCACCAAGGGACATGCTCAACAGTTTAAGGTCAAACAAGTGAAAAGAAATCTGTGGTATTGGGCAGAATATTTGTTGTAGCCTATATTTTATACCAGGACAAACCATATACATAATAATACTTCCAATCAGTTAAGATCTGATTATTATTATTATTATTATTATTATTATTATTATTATTATTATTATTATTATTATTATTATTATTATTCACTAGTCTTATTTTTATCACGTGCTTTCACTGCACTACAGAGCGCAGCTCTGTGTGCCTTGGGTATATGCTGTGATTTGTTGTGATGCTCTCAGTTTTACTGCATTGAAATTGTTTTACGTAGGATGTGTGCAGTGCCTAGTAGTACTATTTCTGTGTTATAAATACTTATTACTCGTGGTGAAGGCAGCATGTTCTTTGTCTTACCTTCTTGGAGATTTTAGGTAAAATTATACTAATGTGTCCGTTTGTTTTAATTTAAATAAATTCTATGTCCTTATGCAGCTGAGGATTGCTCTGCATTTAAATTGATGTAATGATTCCATTGTTCAATTAAATGGAATTGCTTGAAACGACCGTGTACTGCATTACCTCTTGATATCTCATTGTTGCTTTTTACACACACACACGCACACACACACACACACACACACACACACACACACACACACACACACACACACACACACACATATATATATATATATATATATATATATATATATATATATATATATATATATAATCTTGAATGTATTTAGCAGTATGCACGATACTAACAAATTTTCCTTGCTTTATAATAAAGCAATACGCAAATACTGACAAGTAAAATCATGCATAGTAAAATAAATCATTAGTTTAATTCATTTTACCACTATTTCCTTTCTCTTTGTACTTTGTTATTAATCCGTATGTTATTGGTATTTTTCAGTTTCATTCTCTAAACGCATCAAGGTCACGTGGCCATTTCTAGATGGCCACCTATAGAATAGCAGATACTGTCTGGATATTTGAAGTAGCCATTTCGCCATTACAAATGGGCTGCTGGTAGTTGAAATTAGATTTCTGATTAAGTTTACGAGGCTTTCTATTTGAAACAGCTGACAGTTGTAGTATATAAATCAACAGAGTAAATACAGTATAATAATACGGCCAAAACTCCATACTTCAGGAGTTGGTAAATCGCTTTAAGGGTTCAGTAGTGACCTACATCTACAAAGGTGTTGCTGCTTCTGTTGTTGCTGCCACTTAGAGGAGCACTCTAAATCTCTTCCAGAAAAAGGTGAACAATTTGAATGTTATGGAGAGGCTCAACAACACCCTTTAATCTTGTGTTGTGCCTCCTCACTTTTCTTCTTATACCACAACTACACTAGCCTCTACTCCAAACCTTTCGCTGATCTCGATCAACTTGCACTCACCTCCTTTCATTACTTATATTCGCACTGTTGTCAAATACTGGTTTCAACTTTTGGCACAATTTCAGCAACTACGGGGGAGGAATTAAGATGATTACACTGACTCTAATGTTCCACTAATACTTATTTTAATCATCCCGAAATGATTAAAGGCAAAGTCGACTTCGGCGTAATTTGAACTCAGAACGTAAAGGCGAGCCAAATGCCGCTAAGCATTTTTCCCGGTGTGCTAACGATTGTGGCAACTCGCCTCCTTATTTACTATCTAATGTGTCCAGGCATTTCTACTTTACATGTTAACCCTTTAGAGGTATTCACTGCGCGGGATTTTCCTGCAGACATTCTATCGATTTGCAGTTATTTAAGTCTATCAACCACATCGAACTCATTTGTCTCAAAGCTCCCCATATATTTTGATGAATGAAGGACGAATAGGGAAAGTGCTGTAAACACACCTTTACGTCAATGGCGACAGTATCAACCCTTTCTCTCACACGAAATGATTAAGAATAAAGATAAGAAATTGGGATGTTAAAAGAACCGATTCCATAACAGACCAATAGAGTAAGTACCAGGCTTACAAAGAATAAGTTCTGGAGTTGGCTTCTTCGACTAAAAAACCCTTTAAGGCGGTGCTCCAGCGTGGCCGCAGTAAAATGAGTGAAATAAGTCAAAGAATGAAAGAATAGTCGCATTGTGACATTCTAAATGTTCTGCATTATAATATAGGTAACTTGTTAATATATAGGAGAGTACATTACAAAGATGCTTCCACGGTGATCAGAACAAAAGCACCATTTCACACAGTTCATTTTCTTTCTGTGTAATATGTGTTATAGTTAATGATTCATTTATGTTATTGCCAGTAATTCATAAGTATTGCCTATATATAGTTTATAGATGAGATGAGATATTCTCCGTATAGAATGCACTTTTAAGTGCTCAATGATTCAAACTTGAGCAAGTATAGGAGCAAATGTGGGGATAGACAAAATTAGACAGTTCAATATATAAGGTATGTTAAATCCATGAAATACAAAATATGTGTGTATGTATATATATTAAAAAGGTCCAACTTAGACAGAGTACAAATGATATAGAAAATTAAAGGGGTAGAAGAAAGGTATAACATATGCATCAGCCGTTTCTGGGGGCTCAGCGATCCATAATAATGCTTGTAGATTAATTCCATTAGAGAATGCGGCTGTATGGATGCATTTAACATAGGATGAGACGAGCCTCCGTCTTCGGGAAAGAGATCTTACATTTGAGATCATAAAGCATTAACTCTGTACTGTACAGAATATGTACGTCGTCCAAATAGTTAAATTTTGCAGTTTTCTACACGGAGAATTTCTTTACAATCTGCTTTCATTTAATTAAGGATAATGCAGTCGGATTTAGATGTGTGCCGCCACCCTTAGATTCTTCTGAGGTCATTGTCGAGACAAGAGATGTGAAATGAATAGAAATTCAAACAATAGCATTGCTTTAGTATTTTAGCAGAATATAATCAGTTGTCAGTCACAATTAGTAAAAGATTTATCATTCGATACCAACAAGATAGAAGGTTAGAGCCAAAATGTATAATCTAACTGAATATTACTGATATTTATTTTATGAGTAAAATAATTGGAAAAATAAATTTTAATCGATTTCATTATATATCACTATTATTTGATCTACTTTTGGAGAAATAAAATTTGAAGTCACCTGCCAAATGATTCTAATTCTGGATAATAGAAAGATGAAACTAAATACTGTAATGTATTTAGTCTGGTCTTCTGCCATCTCTGACAAAGAACCGCCCACGAGACAAATAAAATATTTATCGATTAAGAAAACGCATGCCAGGTTGTTATCGAAGTAGAACAGAAGAAAAAATATCGTAAATCTATATTACCTTATAACATTCTTGTGTTATGGCCATTACGTGATCATAACACTGGGAGATAATATTTATCAATATACACTTTGTATTATCTGTTATATTATTTCGCATGAAATTTCATTGAGCAAAGAGAAACATGAGTACGTCCATATTTGTTTCTGCTTTGATTTCTTTTCACAGTCATACATTGAATATGGCATAGTTTTATTGGATTTGGCGTTTGCAAACGTAATGGGATATTCGATTTTGTTTCAAATAACTTTGTTTCCACAGCTTTTAATTTTCATCTTCATTTCTAGAACACAAGCTGCAGAAAATGTGTTTTAGTATAAATCGAAATACATACATATACAAGCGCACATGTACACACACACACACAAACACGAATGTATTGAATATATACATATAACAAAATAAGATGACAAAGAAATAAACGATCATCTTATGAACTTCATTGGCTTACAACTGTTTCTGCTTCATATTTGAGGCTCCGGTGAAGCTACAGGGCTCTCAACTCAGGCTCTCAACTGTGAGTCCACTGCACCTTATAATAGAAACAGCCATAACCTAATGAAGCTAAGATAGCCGTTTATTCCTTCACCATCTCATTTTCTTATTTCCGTTCTGCATTTGATTAAGGCTTCGTTCTGAAGCATATGCATAATGAGTTCTAGTCAAGGTCTCTCCACCCAGTTCTACACCAATCTCGCAAAACCTGAGCTACATATATATATATATATATCCTTAATAATTTACTTATGACAGTCATTAGATTACAGCCATGCAATGGCACCGTCTGGAGGAATCTTAGTCAAACGAATATCCTGGCACTTATTTTCTAAATCCTGGTAACTATTCTATCATGATGTTTTACGGGACCATTTAATTACGAGACGTAAACACATCAGCACCGGCTATCATATTCATTCACAAAGCTTTAGGTGGCCTGAGGATAGAGTACAAGATACTTACAAAAGATGCCACGCTGTAGAACTAAACCCAGAAGCATGTGGATGGGAAACAGATGTATGTATTGTATATATATATATACACACAATGAGTTGCACCATGGCGGTTCTTCACTAAATGATATATATATATATATATATATATATATATATATATATGGCAAAAAAATCGGGGGAGAATATATCTAAGCTTCCATATACATTAGTCAATAGGGCTGTGAACATTTTCCGATATCTCACGAATTAAAACTTTCCTTGAATGAAATGAAAAGTCAGTTTTTCAAATTGATTTTTCCGTATGGGGTGCAATGAAGAAAATAAAACCCAAATTAACGGTTATTAAAAGTTACAGAATCAATAGAAATGCGGCATCAGAGAAATAAAAATTTATAAACACTAAAGATCAAATGAAACCGTCTTTTACTGGGTGTCAAGTTATTTATTTTTAATGTTGATATAAAGCAATAAAAATATGACTATTAAGAACCCAGATTATCTCCCATTACAATTTTAATAAAACTTTCTCACAAATATCGTTAAAACTATTATTACGAAATGATCAATATTTCAGTCTTTAATAATATTAATGACATGATAATGCATACATATAGGGACTGTACATGTAATCATTTGCATTCCTATATATAGGTATGTATATGCATATATATAAGGCGCAAACTTGTTATGATCTTTTGGATGTTGGCTGATGATGAATACGCTACGAATTTTCTGTTTGATTTGGTTCTATAATGTTTCCGTTTGTTGCTTTTTCGTGAAATTTTTGAAATATACATATGTAATGCTGAGCAATCCTGATTTCCTTACTTATATATATATGTGTGTGTGACCATGGTGTTCCTTCATTCATTGCCTGTCACAAAACCTATTATATGCATTTAGCCTGCATTTCTTATATTACCTTTCTCGGTATGCCTCTTTTCTAGTCTCAATTTGTCCCTCTCTACGTTATAGAACATGAATGGAAAAATCCCTCAACCGACCAAACAACATTAATATACAGGGGTTGGACAAAATATGGGAAAAACTTAGTCAAATAGAAATGTGTTATTTAATACGGAGTTAGTACAAGGAATTGACTTGTACAGATTCTGAACAGTTGTTACGTTAATGGTGAGCTATTTTTCAAGTAAAACTTTCTTCAACTCTTTCAGTGACGATGCCAGGGGGAAGCGGCTTCTTACTTGTTATACATACATGTTCGATGATATTGTGATCCGGATAAGGCAGTACAAATTGAAAACATCCGTTAATTATTCTGTTGATTTGTCTGTTAGTTCACTACATTTGTTTATATGGGTTTTCTCACGCATATATGTATATATATATGTATATATATATATATATATATATATATATATATATATATATATATATATACGTACACTTTATTTGTGTGCTAATGCAGGCATGATGTCTATTATATAACTAACAAGGTTATGAAACAGCTGTAAACGGATGGAATAGGCATTTACTCATTCCTTTCGCTATTGTTTCTCTTAGATTTTCAGAACGACGGGAAAATTCACCTTAACTTCAGCCACGGTCATTCTTGTCAATTATGCAATTGGCGGAGGGTTAAACATATATATATATATATCAATATTTGTACGTATATACATATATATTCATATAATTATTTAAAATTATAATACAGGGTATCTAAGAGATACCGCCACGCTGAAAAATAGCAGTCAAATCTTGACTCTAAACCACAATAAATGTTCATATAGCACAAAAGAGCGAAGACGAAGACAAAATAAACTAGTAAAAATAACTGGATAATTCCAGATCCCGGATTTCTGGCTTTGCATAATAAATGCTTTGCCTTCATCGGTGGAATATACTCAAGCACATAAATATAAATATATATATAAACATTACAGTATACTCACATATACGAACGTATACATACATATATATGCACGTATGTACACGGCCAACTTAAATTGCCCGCCTAAAAACTCCTCGTGCGATATGGACAGAATATCAGCGCAGTATTTATAGTTATATAAATATATATTTATATAAATATTTATATATATTTATATTTATTTATATTTATATAAATTTATATATTCATATATGTAGGCACTACATACAAACACAAAATTAATGCCAATATATATATATATATATATATATATATATATTGCAAAAGTGATGGTGGTGGTGGCGGTGGCAGCAGCAGCAGCAGTAGTAGTAGTAGAAGTATTAGTAGTAGTAGTGGTGGTGGTGGTGGTGTTAATAGTTATGCATGGAGGAATGGAATGTGCCCACGGCTTTTCTAAACCCTCCAAGAACAGTAACATTGATACCATTATTTACGTTCGATGAAATGTCATTACATGTGGACGACTACCTCAACGACAAGAGCAGCGCTGGATTTACAAGGAGCTGAGGATCTGGGTAGGAAGGGCTGAAAACCATGGTTAGTAAGAGATCGTAGATGTAGGCATCCACAGGGAATGAGAAGAGGTAAATAAGTGAATTGATCGAGAATGGCCGAGCAGAGGTGGTAAGGGACTAGTTGAAGAGCTACGCTCATTGCACTGGCGATATAAAAGGTAGTTAAAGACGTTGTTATTGATGTGGGCCATAGGCCGGATTGCGTTGAGGAATGACTTCCTGTCAAATAATCGTAGTGTTCGTAAATGTGTGTGAATATGTGTGTGTGTGTGTGTGTCTGTGTGTGTGTCTGTGTGTGTGTGTGTGTGTGTGGGTGTGTGTGTGTTTTAAAACAGTTTGATTCGGTTCCATGTATCTCAAAGTTTTTGCTGCGAGCCAACGAAACTTTAAGTTGCATAAGGCTGTATCAAACACTTTTAAATAACAATAGATGTAACTGCGAATAAATATGCTGAGTGCCTCTTTCTTTCATTTGTCTACTCACTCTTACATACATGTATATATATTTATGTGTGCGTGTGTGTGTGTGTGCGTGCGCGTGTGTGTGTTTGTGTGTGTGTGTGTGTGTGTGTGTGTGTGTGTGTGTGTGTGTGTGTGTGAATGTTTATTGAGCGAAAACACCTAAAAGCTCTACAAGGCTCCGGCAGGGGATGGTGTCCAACCCTGCCGTACTCTTTCACTGCAACTTTCTCTCACTCTTACTTCTTGTTTTTGTTGTCCCTGTATTTCAAAGGGCCAGCCTTGTCACACTGTGTCACGCTGAATATCCCCGAGAACTACGTTAAGGGTACACGTGTCTGTGGAGTGCTCAGCCACTTGCACGTTAATTTCACGAGCAGGCTGTTCCGTTGATCGGATCAACTGGAACCCTCGACGTCGTAAGCGACGGAGTGCCAACAACATATGATACTACTATGTACCCTTTGTAGAAATATTATATTCTACCGTAAATTGTCAATTAACGTCATTGTAGGTCAACAACGTGGTCATTGATAAAATTTCACTGCAATAATAGTACAACTCCTGAGGCACAACAGTAAATAATACTCTACTAAAATATAACAAAAATTCAATATAAATTTACTTGCATGTTTGAAATGACTGTACCATCATGTTATTATTTCAATCTCAGTCGACGACCTCAGATAAAAACACTTACGAAATTGGTAATTTTGTGAAAATAATGAAATATCCTGTTGAAGATCACTTCTTTCTTATACGATATTGATTCATATTAAATTGGTGTGATTCAATTTTTGCAGTTAAGGATTTAAACAAATATTTGAACACCTGTAATTTCTCATTCTGGTAAAATGAAGAATTGTTGACTTAAGTGGGATTTAACTAGAAGCCGCAGAAAACAACTCTGAGCAGTGAAGTTGAAATTATTATCTCCATTTATTTATTAGAACTTCATTTAACGGTTTGTTCCATTTGCGAATGGACACTGATTTTAATTCAATCGTCCCCATTACCTTTATGATCGCCGCTACAGGAAGAAAAGTTGTCATCTACAAGATTTTAACTTTAAAAATAAAATTAAATCATTTAATGTGAGCTGTACTCATTCAGACATTTTACTTACCTAACCCTAGAATGAAACACAAATAATCAGTTTTATCTTCTGACAATGTCAATCTTTTCTGATCCGTGTAACTCACCTTACATTAAACTACATTAACCGTTAATTCAATGGTCTTTACTTCGTTTGGTTTCTACTGGTAATGTTTAATTATCTGTCGTTTAAACTACTTACAAGTATTTCTCACCAGTATATCGTGACGAATTACTGTTCAATTTTTCATTATTTTAATTCTCTGTTAACAGTATTACAAACTTCTATTGGTCATCTGTCATTTCGTGTCGGCTTGCTTTATTATTATTAAATCCTTGACGCATCATTTCCTGGCGCTGGCTTTCAGTAACTCTTTTTCAGATATTTTCTTGTCTGTTTCTCATTTTACAGAATTACTATTATCACACACATATATTCAGATCTGTTTGCGCAGAGATCTTTATTCTATAGCGTAAGATAGGCAGATTGGAATGATGAATAATCATATTATCCAAATCTATCATTTATATGACACACTACAAAACGTGAAGCACCAAACGCACTTGATATCTGAACAATATTAGTGGAATGACCGATAACTTATTATAATCAAACTAAATTTATCTTAATACAAGTCATTTCCCTTTTTATTACGACGGTTTGAAGTTATTTGTTTGATATAAACCAAAAAAATGGTTGATAGAAAAACGTTATCATGAAAAATAAATCAAAGTGAAAAAAATAACGTCCATCTTTACAGCAAAATAACTTCATCATTAACTAAAATTAAATAAATTGTCCAATGATGAAAACCGACCGAAGATGTCTGGTAGGAAATTATCGGTAGTTATCTAATAAAAATCAAAATTGCGGCTATTTATGGAGCAAATTTCATATAATTTAGTGAAGCTTAACTAATGGATGGAATTATTTCTTCAAACCGGAAAAACATCTTTTAAAATAGCTTTTGCACTTTATTTATTTTACATTCTTCGACAATTTGTTTCCAGTTATAAAGTATACACTTTTATAGAGAGAACGCAAAACTATATTAAATAGATGGAGAAAGGAATATAGAAATATGAGTGCGTATATGTATATATATATACATATGTGTGTGTATCCATATACACACATATATATATATATACATATATATTAATATATATATATGTGTGTGTGTGTGTGTGTGTGTGTGTGTGTGTGTGTGTGTGTGTGTGTGTGTTCAGTTATTTTCTTTTTCCTTTTTTCTAATTTTCTAAATTGTTAAAACTAATAACATTTTATCCCACCTTATTGTTATATAGACGTAACAATTTAAATAGAGGCACACTTTGTTTCACTATTTCCTTTTAAATAAATTAAAAGGAAATAGAGAAAGCAGAAAAGTTATGTGAGAATTCAGTGATGACAGATACAACGAAATAATATTCGTATAATTCAACAATAATGATTACTATTGACTAAGCACGCAGCCAGTTTTGCTAAAGAGATGGGGTTTCATTAATACAATCAAATGTTATAGTGCAGTGCATCATTGGAATTCATTATATCAACATTAGAATTATAAAAACAAAATATCATTATTCATTGTCTTTTACACACACACTCACGCTCGCGCACTTGCATAATATTTGTGTGTGTGTGCAAGTGTGTACATTCATATGTAGATATGTGTCCGGAGCTAATCACCCAACCCATGGGACCACAATTGACTGTGAAATCTTCAGTGAGTCGAGGATTATGACCATCTCATTTTAAATATGTTTCTAGGTATTTAAGTGTGTGTTTATATATATATATATATAGACATATATATGTGTGCGTGTGTGTATGTATGTATGTATGTATGTATGTATACACGTGTGTGCGTGTGTCCTTCCCAACCACATAGTTGCGAGTTCAGTCACACTGCGTGGAAGCTTGAACGAGTGTGAGTGGATCAGGTAGGCGGAAATTGAAAGAAGCCCGTCGTATATATATATACATATATTAATTCAATAAGCTAGCGTGAAAAAAACCTCATAAGGGAAAAAAACATCATTTATTCCCTAGAATATATTTATTTATATTTATATAAGGGCATTGCTATAGAATAATGCCTCAATCTATGAGGGGACTGCTAATGCCCTTATATATATATGTGTGTGTGTGTGTGTGTGTGTGTGTGTGTGTGTGTGTGTGTGTGTGTGTGTGTGTGTGTAATATATGTATATGTATATATCTATGTGTGTGTGCCTTTGCGTCTGTTTCTCCCCTACCATCGCTTGACAACATAGCGGTTCGGCAGAAAGGAACGATGAAATAAGTATGAAGCTTTAGAAAATAAGTCCTGGAGTCGATTTGCTCGACTAAAACGCTACAAGGGGTTACCCCGGCCTGGCCGGAGTCACACAATCGAATCAAGTTAAAGATAAAAGTTGTGTGTGTGTGTGTGTGTACATTTGTGTGTGTGGGGGGCGTATTTTTCTCCTTTTTTTTTACTGTGGTTATGCTGGAACACTCCTTGAAGAATTTTTAGTCGACGTTTCCACCCCGGTAGATCTTTTTTAAAGTCTGGTACCTATTCTAACGGATCCTTTTGCTGAACAACCAGATTACTGTACGTAATCACACCAGTACCGGTTATCAAGCAGTGGCGGGGCGGGCACAAACACAAAGCTACACATACATTGATATGCATATACATAATATACCGGATGAAGTTCTTTTAGTTGCCGTCAACCAAATACACTAACGAAGCATTGATCGACCCGATGCTGTAATAGAAGACAAGATGCCACGCAATGGGACTTAACCTGGAACCATCTGGTTTTTACCACACAGTCACGTCTGCGCCTATATGCATTTGTGAGTGTAACTCTGTATTTGTGTCAACGTGTATATGTGCGTATTGTTATGAATATGTGCGAATCATTGATGTATATGTGTCTCATTGCGAGTTAAGTAATCCATTTAATCAAAGATATGTGTTTTATATTCGCTGTATTTCCGAGGACACAGTGTAATTTAAACTTTATTGTGCTTCTTTCAGTCTCTGCCTATAAAAAGAGCAGAAAAAGCCATTAGAAGAACTTGAGAAATACACAATAAACTTTAAATGATTCCACTGCTTCCAGCTACAAGACGTTTTCTAACCAGAGGTTCCCATTTGCAGCTAGGGTGACTGATCTGTTTCAGAGTTAAATAACTTAACCATTAATACGACGTTTGATTTTCTTTTTTTCTTTTTTTTTTTGTGTTCTCTCATGAGAATATACCAACAATTATTATATACCTTTCATCTGCTTGATCGGTGCTCTATCGAATTTTGACTCACATTGTCGTTTATATATATGTGTATGTGTGTGTAGATGTAGATGTATGTACGTATGTATGTATATATATATACATATATATATATATATATATATATATATATATATATATATATATATATATATATATATATATATATATATATATATATACACATATATATTTATGTAATATTTTGGACTATTGGTTATATGTCGATTAGTATGTTAATGTGTTGTGTAAATCATTCGCACGGTTCGGGTTACCTTGTTTCATCCGCAGTTGCGGTATTTTCCGTTGGATGTACTTCAGGAATTCCGCTGTTAATTGAGATAAAAATAATTTATTAAGTAACCAGAAGACGGATTTGTATTTCTCTTTG
>NC_142936.1:66024522-66032022 GCF_046866305.1 Octopus bimaculoides | reverse complement strand
TCGAGCGGCATCGCTCAATTATTTATTCTCTAAACAATTCTGTTTCTCATCGCTAGCTAATGTATAACCACGGACATTTATTTAGTAAGTGATTTTCTCATTAATACTGCAAGCAACTGTACTGAAGTCTATGCTTCATTGATGAGTTTACATTAAATCCGAGATATATCCGGTGCTGCTTTTCCGTACTAGCTGAAAACTGAAAATAATTATCGTTGACTAATATCATTTTTACCCTTATATCATTATTATTTCTAGTTGTTATTTAATGTTCTACGCATTAAATATGTTGAATCTTAATAGGATTCATATTACAGGAACTTTATCGACTCCAATATAATAAAAGAACTAAGTGTTTGCTCATAGAATTTATACTGTAAATATGAAGCATCCTAAAGCATACGTACGCCTAAAATAAGTGCAGACGTAGCTGTGTGGTTGAGAAGTTCGCCTCGCAACCACAAAGTTTTGAGTTTAGTCTCACCAAACGGCCCTTTAAACAAACGTGTTCTACTTAGCCCTGGGCCCACCAATACCTTGTGAATAAATTTACTAAACGGAAACTGTGAAAAGATTATCATGTATATAGAGTTGTCTTGTTATATTTCTTGCAAGTGTATGCGCTGATTTCAAAACCTACTGTGGTCAACTCTGCCTTTTATCGTTTCGGAGTTCAAAAAATTAATTGCAAGTACTGAGTGGAGGATTTGCCGTTGCATTGTCGTAAACGGTGTCTTTCAAGATTTATCCCGGCTCTTTACATTCTGAGTTCTTGATTAATAAATATAGTCCGTACCGCTATTTAACGCAGCTCTTTGTCTTTAATGCATATAGTAGAGTCCATTATTTTGCATGCTTTCACATAATAAGATCCTCCTTTCTTTGCACCGATCTCGGGAGGCCTCAGAGAAAAGGTCATAATCAATGCGTTGTGAAGCAGTGAGGTGCATTTGGCTGTGAGGCGCAGATTTGGCTGTGAGGTACAAGAGTGGCTGTGAAGCGCAAGCGCGACTATGCGGTAAAAAGTGTACTTTCCAACCACATGATTCCGGATTCAGTCCTACCGCATGGCACCTTAGGCAAGTGTCTTGTATTATAACTTCGACTCGACCAAAACCTTGTGAGAGAGCTGGTAAAGGGGAACTGAAAGAAGCCCGTGTGTGTGTGTGAGATCACCGCTTGACAACTGGTGATGGTGTATTTACGTCCCCGTAATCTAGCGGTTCAATAAAATAGAACCGATTGAATAAGTACCAATTTTTGAAACAATAAGTATTGGAGTCAATTCTGTCGACTAAAATTCTTCAAGACGGTACCTCAGAATGGGTCAGATTAACAATAGAAACAGGTACGGGATAAAAGATAAAATATACTTGCACTCAAGTTTGTATTTCATTATTTCGTTATATACAGAGAGAAAAATATTTTTTCTTCTTGTATCCTCATTATAATAATTGATTTCCGTTAGGTTGCCTAGTGTAGCAATTTTTTTATTTGTACCCTTTTGGGTGAGTTATTATATTATTTGTGATTTGAATTTTTTTTTAAATCAAGAAACTCTTCCAAAGTGAATTATTTATTAAGAATCCTTTAGGGAGAGTTGTCTTAGTTTCAAGGGATCCATGCATGGCATATCAGAAAGTACAGAGGAGTGAGAGTAGTGAACTAGTAGAGTCGTTAGAGCATCAGAAATAATGCCATATGGTATTTTCTGCCGTCAATACTTTGCGTTCAAATCTAACAGAACTTATCTTCTGTTTCATTCATTCTGGGTCGATAAATAAAGCGCAAGTTCCTGGTAATGGTTTAAAAGAACTGTTAGTTCATCAAACAAGATACGTTGTGGTGTTTGTTCTAGGTTTTTAAATTATGAAGTCGTTCTAGGTTTTAAATTATTAAGTCGGTCTTTGACTTTCCAGTAGAAAACATCGATATCGTGTAATAAGAGAGACAGAGAAGACTCGCAAGTATAGGCAACTTGTCCGGGCCTGCGCTTTGAAAAGGAACGTTCCAGATGAAGATAACGATTATAACAGTTGGCAAAAGCCATTGATTCATACAAATCACCGACTCTTCATTAATAATCCGGCAATTTATCAATTCGCTCATCTGCGGTTATCTTAATGTATTCTAAATTTTGCAAAACAGAACCGATAAACTAATAACGGACTTTCTTTCATGATCCAAGTTATCTATGATCGGATGTTCATTTCAGCTGTGCGGGGTATTTTACTAACAGCCATGCGCATAACAAGATCAACAGTAGGTTCAATTTCTAGGAGAAGGACTCGAACCTTTGTTATAGAAAACCCACTATCTACTCTGATTTATTCATCAAACACGTTTCTATATTCATTTGTTATGATTTATTGCTAATATTTATAAAACTTTCAAATGAAAACGCGTCACACAACATTAATTATAGGATTTCCTTTGAGGTAATATTAATAAATTTACTTAATAAGAACGATTCAATTAATAAACATTAATGATTCAAACATTAATGATTCAAACAGCGATTTCTTTTCAGCAACCAAAGCCAGAACTATTTCTTGACGTTTATCCGTTTCTTTACGACCATATTTATTCGACGTTGTTTTATTGTTCTTTTGTTTCCTTCTATTCCTTTTAATAGCATTGCTGAGTGCCGCTATATTCGGTAATGTGTCTTCAATAATGTTACGGCTCTATCAAGGAACAGAAGAATATAATGAAAAAACAGAAAGTATCAAAGAATTTATCAACTTTCACCATTTACCAAAATCCTTGGCGAATAGACTGCAAGAATCATTCCAACATACCTGGTCATATACAAATGGTATAGATATGATGAGTGTAAGTAAAAAAATGTTCATATCTTTTATTGTTTTGAATGGCGTTTAAGTTGATGTGAAGCTTGATCGATCAGTGCCATGATCAAAGACATTCTAGCTTTGGTCATCCTACCATTCTTAGAAGTATCTAGAATTATATTATCTTATGTATTCTTCTTTGCTTTGAGATGCCAGGATGTGATTTTAATGTGACTCGAGTATTATTTCTTATATATTGTTCGACTGAATTGTTGGTTCATGGTATCTTTTCCCTTTAAAGTTATCAGGCATATATAGGTATAAATAATAACATGTGAACACTCTTTACTCACCGAACTGTATGAGACTAATGTTGAAACCATAAATAAATTTAAGATATCACACAAGTTTCATTAAATATAATCTTCTACTTATGAGAATGAAGCCTTCACTATAAAAGTGAGTTGCGTTAAAGATATATATATGTTTGTATGTGGTTGCGTAATATATATATCTATAGAATGCATATTCGACGTATGTAATATAAATATATAATAGATATATACCATATACATATGTCTATTATATATATATATATATATATATATATATATATATAAACGCCAACACAGAGAAACACATATGCATACATGCGTGCATGTATTATATGTGTGAGCTGTATGTGTGTGTAATATATATGTAATATACATATGCACGCGTATATGCATATGTATGTGTATGTGTGTTTGTGTGCCTGTGTCTGTATGTCTGCGTGTCTGTACGTGCGCACATGCGTAGTGTGATTGCACGCGTTCGCATGTGTGAGCATGCGTGTGTCAGCAGGTAAGTCAGAGTAGCGAAGCGAACAGAAACTACAACTGCGAGTGACGGCCATATTAATTTTGCTCGGTCGACTGGCAGAATTCAAACAGTGTTGCCCAAAATGCCTTGCAGTAATTTGTTCCGGCTCATTATGTTGAAAGCTGAAATCTTGCCGAGATCTACTTTGCATTTTATCTCTCCGGCATCGATATAATCATATTCACCTGGCCCCCAAATTTCTGGTCTTGTGCCTATAACACACACACACACACACACACGCACACACATACACACTCACACACACATACACAAACACTCACATCCACACACACTCAAACGTATACACACGCACACATAGAGAGATGGATAGATGGATGACAGATAGACAGACAGACAGGCAGACAGAGAGGTAGGCAGATAGATAGATAGATAGATAGATAGATAGATAGATAGATAGATAGATAGATAGATAGATAGACAAACTGACTAGCAGTTAGATTGATTGATTGATTGATAGACAAACTGACTGGCAGATAGATAGATTGATTGATTGATTGATAGACAGACTCACTGGCAGATGAATTGATTGATTGATTGGTACACAGACTGACTGGTAGATAGATTGATTGATTGATAGCCAGACTGACTGTCAGATAGATTGATTGATTGATTGATAGACAGACTGACTGGCAGATTCATTGATTGATTGATCGATTGATAGACAGACTGACTGGTAGATAGATAGATTGATTGTTTGATAGACAGGCAGACTGACTGGCAGATAGATAGATTGATTGATTAATAGACAGACTGATTGGCAGATAGACAGATTGATTGATAGACAGACTGACTGACTGACTGACTGACTGACTGACAGACAGACAGATCGATAGATAGATAGATAGATAGATAGATAGATAGATAGATAGATAGATAAAGAGAGAGAGGGAGAGAGATAAGCAGCATTGTATAGTTAACGTCATGTTCTTTCGCAATTGTTGACAAACAATATTATGGAATCTTCATGTGTGTGTGTGTGTGTGTGTGTGTGTGTGTGTGTGTGTGTACGTGTGTGGTGGTGTATATAACGCATGTATGTATACTCCTACTCACAATAATGGTGTTTGTCATTGTGTTTACGTACGTACAAAAATTCCACTCATAAATACATACTTTCACATACACAAACATAAATATATATATATATATATATATATATATATATATATATATATATATATATATATATATATATATATATATATATATATATATGCACACAAAAACACACATACATACACAAACATACATGTATATATATATATATATGAGAAAAAAAAGAAAGAGAGAATGAGAGATGTTGAGCAAAGCCAATAAAAAAAAACGTGCAGACAGCAAGCAGACATATAAACGTTGGATATTAGTTTTATAGGTGTAAATATCAAGTAATAGAGACAACCAATATTGTACAGTTGTAAAAAGCAAACACATAATCTTGCCAAAAAAAATATGAAAACGTGTGACATTATGACATATTATATATCAATGTTAATATATACGATATAGAATATATCGCTTGGATGTAGTGGCACCATTATCCAGAAAATATCACGTATGACGAAACACAACTGTGTTATGTAACTGAATACGTCTTACCGTATGAGGTACTGCTTCAGTATAAATGATATTACATTATAGACAGGCGAAATTATATATACATGTGTGTGTGTATGGGCATGTGCGTGCGCGCGTATGCATGTATTATATGGATATATGTATATGTATTATATGAATGTATGTATACGTATGTATATATATATACTCTTTTACTTTTTTACATGTTTCAGTCATTTGACTGCAGCCATGCTGGAGCACCGCCTTTAGTCCAGCAAATCAACCCCAGGACTTATTCTTTGGAAGCCTAGTACTTATTCTATTGGTCACTTTTGCCGCTATGTTACGGGGTCCTAAACACACCAGCATCGGTTGTCAAGCGATGTTGGTGGGACAAACACAGACACACAAACACAGATACAAATATATATAGATATATATACGACGGGCTTCTTTCAGTTTCCGTCTACCAAATCCACTCACAAAGCTTTGGTCGGCCCGAGGCTATAGTAGAAGACACTTGCCCAAGGTGCCACGCATTTGGACTGAACCAACAACTATGTGGTTGGTAAGCAAGTTACTTATCACACAACCACTTCTGCGCCTATATATATATATATATATATATATATATATATATATATATATATATATATATATATATATATATATATATCGCTAGTTGAGTATTATATTAACTGTATATTTCTTTAATGGATTCCAAAGTATTAACAAGTTTGCAAGTCGGTAACATTGGCTCCATATTTTATGAACAAAACAAAAAGACTTAAACGTAAAAACAGGATAAAATTGTTTAACTTTAGATGTGTCTCTCTTCAGGTGTGTATATTTTTAATCATACTCTCTACGCGTTAAACGAGATTTCTCTCAGTCTCAATAAACATCTTTGACATCTGTGTGAACTGGAGTAACGTAATGTATAGTGCCTGGGAGAAAAGACACACGTCTTCCCTAATCCAGCCTGAACTTTGACGTTATGGCCGAGATTCCAACCGCTTAAACACTTGACCCCGCGCCATATTTTATAGAAACTAAGAGCCAAAGAACAACCCCATGAACCCAAAACATCAGACGCATTTTTGTTAGTAGACGAGACGATGTGAAGAAAGGATAAATGAAACCACATCAAATTAAGAAACGCAGTATATAACAAGAACAATAATGAATAATTAACAATTAGTTGTGAAATGCAGCTCCCATGGGATGATATTAAATGATTGTTGATAAACCTGTTTATTTATACAACACAGTCATCCATTTTGTAGTAAACTACAATCTTCTTGAAATTAAAGCTAAAGGAAGGCTACACGCATAGACTTTGTATTCTCGAATGTCTGTTGAAAAGAATAAATGTTTCTAAGGATGACAACACAATACATACTTTCATCGAACCTGGTACTATGAAAGAATAATAGACATGAGTGTCATGAGTGTCGTGAACACACAAGAGAGAACAAGGAGTAACTGGAAAATGTTATACATAAAAATGGAGAAACTAACTTAGTCATCCGTCAACCCCAGAACATCAAAATTGAATTTCATGCTGAAAAACGGCGTATACAGATGAGAAAACAGAAGCTGATTGGCAATTTCCCATGCGAATAGCGCTGCTAACCACAACCAACATATGGCCACATGCAAATGAAGTACGACCGACTATGTGAAGTAAACTCATCAAAGCAATGATGATGGAATAACAAACAAACGGAAGTTCCGATTCACCACTGTTCATTGCTATGCGTACACACAGCAACAACGCGAATTTTCTCATCCTCTCCCTCCTTCTCTTTCTCTCTCTCTCGTCTCGCGACTTTCTCACTCTCTATGTCTCACTCATTCCCTCTCTCTTTCACCTCACCCTCTCACGTCTTACGTCTCTCTCTCTTTCTCCCTCTTTCGCTCTCTCTTTCACTTCTTTTCTCTCACTTCCTACGTCTCTCTCTCTCACTCTCTATGTCTCTCTCTCTCACTCCCTACATCTCTCGCTCTCTTTCTTTCCCTCCCCTTCAGATCCACAAAATAGGCTTAGGTTAAACTATTATAGACACGTGACAATCATTGTTTTACCAGCGGTTTTAGTTTTAATCTATTCTTTTCTATACTTATAGAATATACGCAGAGTTTGAGAACTGCTTGTCAATAATACTTGAACTTAGAAGCTGCGAAGGAAATAGACACAAATTTTCTTATTGTTCAAAGAGCTGTTAAAGAACTGCTTCTCTGCAAACACATTGTTGATTCCTCTTGAGAC
>NC_142936.1:65982022-66022022 GCF_046866305.1 Octopus bimaculoides | reverse complement strand
TGGAACCTACAATTGTGGTTTAGAAGCGAATTCCTATGTGATGGGTGGAATCTTCGATTTTGGAACGGTTCTGGTGTGGGTTGGGATCGACAGTGTCTAGTAAAGTTTTCTCTTGGGTTGGTAGGTGCCTGGGTTCTTTTGATAGGGTTTTAGTGCTCTCTGTAAGTTCTGTTATCGTTGTTGTCAAAGTTGGGAGTGGTGTGTTTGATGTTTCGTGGTTTGTATTCTTTGTTGTTGGTGAGGTGTGTGAGTTTTAATCATTTTTTTTAAATATGGGTTTCTTGTATGGTGTTCGTTTTTAAACTCCGTTTCGTAATGGCGAACCAGGTGTTTTTTCTAATCGTTGGAGGGATGTTAGTTCTTCATCCAGTCAGTTTTTTTCCCCAGAGTTTGGTAGTTTTATCAAAGAGTGCGCCTTCACAGCATTTTGAGATTTCAATTTGCATTTCGTTGTCAAGTGCCTTGAATTTTTCTTCGCTGGAATTGGCTCTGTTTTGAATTTTTCGAACGCCAACTTCTCCTTGAGGTTTTTGTTTAATTTCCGGTTCATTCACCTCCAGTCACCCAAAGCACACAAGAACAAACAACCCCTTCAACCTAGCGAGAAGAATCTGTACAATTGTCTCAAATTATAGAACGCGAAATAAAAGACGCCAAGAACTAAAGGCAATTCTTCTCGAAAGACATTACCCAGCATCATTAGTTGACAATGGAACAGTACGGACCAAGACAATCGCTACCCAAGACTTACGAAAACCGAAACACACTCACGGTACATTAAATAGTCTACCATATCTCTCAACACACAATCCAAGAAATGCAGAAGCTTACACAATTATATACAACAACATCCCACTACTTAGTCAAGACACACGTCTAAAAAAGCACTCGAAACCCTTAAAATTAAAAAGCAAAAGATAACCCAAATCCCTAAACAACCTACTCACCAATTCAAAATTACCCAACACAAGCCCGCCACCCACCGTCAAAAAATGTAGTCGATCCAATTACAAAACTTGCACCCTCCTCATTGAGGAACACTGTGTAGTGTCGACTCGTTCTGGCGTTGGTGTAGGTTTCAATGCCAAAATTTGGCACAATTCCTTCCAGGATCTGCCAGATGTATATTATTTCTGCATACCTTTCCCGCTTTCGCTCCAGGGAGTAGAGTCTTAGCTGTTTCAGCCTTTCCCTGTAGCTTAGCCGTTTCGACGAGACGATCTTCTTTGTGAAGCTTTGATGGATTGCTTCAAGGTCCGCAGTTAATTTTACACTTTTGGGTGGCCATAGCTGGGAGCAGTAATCCAGGCAGCTGAGGACCATCATGGTTTCATTCTCTCTAGTTCTGAACGTTCTCAGGATCCATCTAGCCAATTGTCTGCCTTTTGTCGGCATCCTGGTGATGTGCACTTGGAAAAAAGGTATTTGAAGTCCAGTCAACTTGAACTTCACAATGGATATGATTCTACCCTCAGAATAGTATCACACTATCAGTACGTCTTCTGCTGATACTTTCAAACATGCTTTAAAATAACATTAGTTTAACGGGTACGTGGTGGATAACCGTGGATGATTGGGTGGATAGAAGAATAGATAGATGGATGAAATGATGGTTGTTGGATGGATAGATGGAGTGACGGTTTTCTGTTGGTTTTGATGAGGAAGATTTATCTGTTCAATCAACTGAATTTTCTGCTCACTAGTTAACCTATGTTTCTAACCATTTAACAAACACTGCTCCTTTAATGTCTCAGAGAGAATCAATCTGACAAGAAATATTTGATAAGCACTACATTTCGAATTACAGATAAAATTCTCATCCACTCATGACAATGCGTTTATTTTCTGTCTATGCAATTATACTTCAATATATGAGCTGTCTCGATACTAGAGAAAATATTCCTTGTCGGAATGACACTCAGTAGAACCGAACCTGGTACGTCAAAAATGATTGCAAAACACACTTCTTAGCCCTTAGTCTAAACTGTGCATACATGCACACACACACACACACACACACACACACACACACACACACACACACACACACACACACACACACGATCCTAAATACATATGCACACACAAATACACATGGCGTATTAATTTAATATTGTGGAATAATAAATGAGAGAGGAGTTAAGTAATTTTGTCAGATGTCATTAGTAACAGAGTTGTTAATATTCCATGTCCATTACTGCTAGTCCGAAGCATTGACATAATTTGGTTTGGATTTTGCTGCATTCACATCTTCTCCGTCAGTTTGTCTAAAGCAATATTGTCTCTCTTCATAGACGTGTATTTTTACAGAAATTACGCAAATAAGTTATTGAAAGAAACAATTGAATGAAATTATTGCAGAGTCCAATAAAATAAATAATAAAACGATTATCGATAAACCAAACAATTTCGCTATCCATTTACATGAAACGGGCGGTTATAGGAATGATAGAAAGTACAGATAAGAGAGAGCTTTCGTCGGAAATTAAAACGCCCACTGCTGAAGGCGTTAGAAAATCGAAACGAAAAGTAGTTGGCAGTAGCATAGTAACTCTGTTTCTCTCCATTTTCTCTCAAATCACCCTCAACCCCATTCTCAGTTTCTCTCCTTTTCTCTCTCATATTTCCTATAACCCCTTTCTGACTTTTCACTATCTCCCACACTTCTTTCATTCTTTTGAAAAAATATTTTGCTTTTCATCCGCGCTCATTGTTCTGCCGATGTTAATTTGGATTCTTCATTCGCTGGAGATATTTCTGGAATATATTTCGAGAGCAATCTGACGTTATTACAGATAAGATGGAACTTTCGCTATTTCTATTGTTCTGTTTCTTTTATAAGTATCAACGAACGATCAAACACCGTGCTAATTCTATAGCAATGAATTTGTGTCTTTTCGTTCGCTAAGTTAAAAATCTTTGTGGCGCATTGCTGTGAATGGAATTATTCGCCAGGGATTCCATTCGTCCCGTTAACTGGTTGTGTTAAATATCGATAGTTGATAAAAATCGACTAGAATTCTTATAATTAAACAGCTACATCGTGTATATGAATAATGCATTTATTTTCTGCGAAGATTATTGTACGTAAGTAAATAGGCTCTGCTGTTGCATGCATATATTCTCAATTAACAACTGCGTAAACAATATGATAAATAAACATAGCTAAATTTAAACACTTTATGCGAAGAATGACTGAATATTGTTAAGAAAATATTTCAGATCATCTATTGATTATTTGGAAAATAATTTAAAAGCAGCAGAAAATTAATTAAATCAACACATTGTATGTGTATGTAAGTAAATACTTGTGGCGCGATATACGTGATATCAACACAATATCACTATACATACACACACACATGCATACAAGTGTGGTGTGTGTGTGTGTGTGTGTGTGTGTGTGTGTGTGTGTGTGTGTGTGTGTGTGTGTGTAAACAGCACAAGTTACAAAATGACTTAAGGGCAAATAGTTTCGTACATGGCATTTATTCATCTGCCTCCAAATTTGAGTGTCTGCTTTGAAAATAATAATATATATATATATATATATATATATATATATATATATATATATTGATATATTTACTATATTTATATATTTCGTTTTGGGATTTGGTTTTCAAGATTCTTTATGTGAGTTCGTGTGTTGAAGCATATTCTGTTGAGTCTGGGAAGAGTCATTCTCTTTTGGAGCCTTATAATTTAACACTCTCACCGATAAACTTTCCACTCATTCGCTTATTTATTTTTCTAAAATAGTTAAACTATTGAAAAGGTTGCAAAACGCAACGAAAATTTTAGGAAAATAAAAAAAGAAAAAAGTGGAAATTTTACCGGTGAGTGTGTTAAATTGTAAGGCACCAAAAGAGAATGACTCTCCCCAGACACAACAGAATATATTTATATATATATACTTTTATCTATATATTGATATATATATACTCCTATTTATATATGTATATATATATATATATATATATATATATATATATATATATATATATATATATATATATATATATATATATATATATATATATATATATATATATATATATATATATATATATATACTTCTGTCTATCCTCTTTATTCTACCGAATCGATAGATAGATAGACAGACAGACATACGGACTGACGGACGGACGGACGGAGATACATATAAACATATAAACATACTTACATGGATCACTAGGTTTTGCTACTAAATGCTTAAAGGAGAATCTGGATAAACTGGGATTTTCAGAAAGAGAAATTGACCGACTGGCCCGTACATTACAAGTCTAATCTGTCATTGGAACAGTAAAAATATGCAAAACTTTTCTCAAGTTCCAAATGTGAATTTGTCCGTGTTAACTTCATCCCAAAGATGTAACCTTGTATCTTTGTTGGAAACCGGCTCCCTCCTCAGTAGAAGATATATAATAATTAAAAAATAGAAACATACATACATACATACCTTCATACATACAGTTGTGGAAATCAGCTGACCAGCGGATGTTAGCATAAAGCTGAAGATCAGTGAAAAAGAGAATACCTACGCTAAACTATTGAGAAACCTGCAGTTGCTTTATCCAGATTACAAGTTCAAGCTTATACCTGTAATTATTGAGGCCCTGGGATACATACATACTGTCTAAATACAAATCTTGAGAAATTAAGCCTCTCAGAACCACAAGGGAGAAAACTAATTCGAAGACTACAGATCCAATTCATCACCGGAACTATAACACTTTCCAGAAGTTTATCATTTAAATATATGAGCATAAATCTACATATAGATATAAACAATGTATGTTTGTATGTATGTCATTATTCAGTTTTATTTCAAGATTTCTTGCCAATAGAGAAAGAGCCGGTTTCTAACCTAGATCCAGGGCTCCTTAATTGGCAGCGAGCTGGCAGAAACGTTAGCACGCCGGGCGAAATGCTTAGCAGTATTTCGTCTGCCTTTACGTTCTGAGTTCAAATTCCGCCGAGGTTGACTACGGCTTTCATCCTTTCGGCGTCGATAAACTAAGTACCAGTTGCGTACAGGGTCGATCTAATCAACAGCACCCCCACTCAAAAATTTCGGGACTTGTGCCTAGAGAAGAAAAGAATATATATGAGCATGTCTAGATATGCAAGAATATGCATGAGAAGACATACATAAAGCAAAGCATACAAATCTACACATATACATACATACATACATACATACATACATACATACACACACACACACATACATACATTCATACATACATACATACATACATACAAAATTACCCTTTCGATGTTGTTGAAATTCCAATCAAGGAGTCTTGGATCTAGGTTAGAAATCGGTTCTCTTCTCTATTGGGAAGAAATATTGAAATAAAACTGAATTATGACATACATACATAGTATATATCTATATGAAGATTTATGTATATGTGTGAAAAATGTCTAATATAAATTGTAGCTTCGTGATTTTACTTGGTATCATCACAAGGCAGTTGGAAGATTCTGTCCCTTATTTCATATGAGTTTGGGTTTTCGAGACTTATTTCCAAAATAATTGTTTCGAATTTAAGAACAAGATCAGCAATTTTGTAGCAGACGACTACTTGTATCGATCCCGGTACTAAGTTTTTTGTTATCGCGCCTGAAAAGATAAGAACACATTCAACATCGATGAGATTTGAACATAGAACGTAACGAACTGAGACATATACTACAAGGAATTTTCCTTATGTTTCTGCCAATCCATCACCATTCTCAAAATAATGATATGAATCCAATCCATTAATGATAGAAATCTTTTATATTTTCATTCGCAAAGATTTAAAAAATCTTCTTTCCAGTTCTACGCATTCGATCATTTTACCAAATTTATTTGAGAAATATCCAAACGCATATAAAAACTGCCCCTTTCATTCATTTCAGAATAATTTGAGGAAAATAGTGGTGGGGTGGCTGAAGCCGTAGAGCTACGATCTAAATGTCTTGTGGTATTTAGTCTGTCTCTTTACTTCATGAGTTCAAATGCCACGGTGGTTAACACTATCTTTCATCCTTCTCGTGTCGATAAAATAATTATCAGTCAAAATCTAGAATCGATTTAATCGCTATGCCCTCCCACCAAATTTGCGGCCATGTACTAATGATAGAAATCAATATAACCTTGAGGATTGCTTTTGATTTGTCGATATTTATGGACATTACGGAATATGATTGGACTATGATTCACGAAGGCACAATTTATGGTCTCTGGTTCCACATAATCATATTTTCCATCAATATTTTTGTTTGATTTTGGAAATTCTGTTTCTTCAATGCTTCCTCTTCCAGACAGCTTTTGAATCCGTTAAGAATTGCCTGTTGTTTTGGAAATATATTCCATAATTTTTTTTTTTTTTTTTTTTTGTAGTCCTTGTTTTCTTCTAATCCTCTACCGCATTTTGGATTCAAGTGATATTTTGTTCACTTAAAACAATATAGCATACTAAAGGTGATTCATTCTGACAATAGCTACATATGCCTTCTACAAATCTTTAGATTTCCTCGCTACGTGATGTTATTTCTTTGTTTCTCTTTTTGTATATGTGTGAATAATAAGTTTAGCTTCTCTTTCTTGTTGCTTTTCGATTTTCTGACTTGATATTTATATCACTTATGAATTCAGCTATAACGTAATATATAATATAATATAATATAATATAATATAACATATTATATCATAATATATTTCATGAAATTTACATATATGCATTTGCATATGTACAGGGTGGTACAAAAGTAGGTATACATTTACGAAAAAAGAAAACACGTGCAATACATATTTTTTTTAATGTAAAGTTACGATAAATGTATTATTATGATTAATGACACTGAAAATATCAAAAATGAAGCTAACTAATTTAATGTGCAAATAATTTTAATGAATTAAGTATTATAATATTCATGTGACACTTACTGTATACCTACTTTTGCACACACATCCCTGTATTTGTGTGTGTGAGTGACATTGTATATATATATATATATATATATATATACATATACCTGACAAGCTGTCTAACCGTCTATACCTGACAATAACTACCTACTTTAAATATCTACTTTAAAAGGGTGTAATACCCAAAAAGTTAACTTTAAAATGACTTATCATGTTCTTGTTTATCTGGTATTTAGTAGTTATATCCCGTTATATCCCACTTTTTGATCACATTAGACGGTTCTGCTCTCAGACTACCTGCCCAGGAGGTTCTCAGATTCTTCCCCTAATCTGGAGATGTTGCTTTCACTTTTGAGTATGCGTGTAATGAACTCGTATCTTTCCTTACTGTTCAGCAGGTGTTGTCTGTGTGATACAATGCGACATTCAAAAGCTGTTTGGACTGACTGACTTCATGCCTCTCCCACCATCGCTTCGTCTCACATATTGGTGTCGCTGTTGATGTAGAAGCTAACGTTAGTTTTGATGTTCAGGCGGCGAATTTCGTCATATATCTAGTCCAATATCCCAAATGTTAGTACTGGCACTGCAAGAGTGTTGCGAGACATGGCCTTGTTAAATTCATATAGCTCTGTGTTCTATATTTTATGGAGTCTTCAGAAGCACTCTTTTGCTATTCTAGTTCTACTTTCAGCACCAACATATGCAACATCCTTATCAAATCCGAGATACTTATAGTTTTCCTCGTTAGAGATATGAGAGTTAGCAAGCCTATTGATGCATATGTTCTCTTTCTGGTTAACAATCCTTCCTCGGTTGATCTATGAGCATTTATTTTGCCCCAGTGTCATTCCTACGTCCCGCGAGAATGTTGTGACAAGTTCTAATTGTTTCTTGACGTTAACAGGGCTGACAAGGAGTTCGCTGTCAGTACAGACATTACGGATCAATTACCATCCTGGAATATGCCAGTTGATAATCTAATTCTGTTTGTAATAAAGCTGTTGCTTTAGTTGTTGTCAGTGATAACTCTGAAGACCATGTTGTGATCGGTCTTTCAACAGCATTAACTGTAGCAGTTGGTAGTTTGGTAAGGTATCGGGATTCTAGCATCCCTGAGTAAGGGATAGAGTCGAACATCTTGTAGCTTAGCCATATTGTTAAGAGGTTATGGTGATGCTGCTTGGCTTCCTTAAGGACTGCTTTGTACATGAACTGTTGAGTACAGTCCCCGTCTCCTTTCTTTCCTCTTGTCTCTTCATTTGTTGTCACACTGTTTGTTTGGCAGTGGTCTTTGAAACATATTTAAACAACCTATGTACAGTCTGTGCATAACATTCAAACATGCTATGGATTTGTAGTTTTTTGCCAAGTGGATCTCTTTGTTCTAGAAGACAAAAGTAGTCCTTGCAACTGTCTGCCAAACTGATGTATCTATCTCACTGTCCATTTATTTTTGAAGCTGGGTCGTGAAAATTTCCCTGCAGAACTTCTACTTTGTGTACCATTAGCCTACGATCAGATCTCTTTCAGGTGATTTTCCATTCGTCAGTTTCATAATAACCATCAGGGGGTGGTGATGTTATACATTTTGGGGAGACGCATTTACACACTACTCCTTTCGTAGTTCGTATGCATTTGCATGTGTGTGTATGTATGTATGTATTAAGTATGTATGTATGTATTAAATATGTATCTATGTATGTATTATTGTCGGAAAATAAATGTAGGCAAAATCAATCTAGGAAGTGGATTACCCATTTATGTTTTGATTATTAATGAGTCTTCTTGTCTGCTGTACAGTCCTTTTGAATGTAATTCTTATATTATACTGGCATCGTACTGTTAAATATATTTCATTATTCTCCAACTGTTCCGTTTCCATTATTTATATTATTGATGTAATTGAATATTTGAATATGTTGATACACTGTTGGTAAAATTTCTCGATATTTGCTTATCTTTTATACTTGTTTCATGTGATAGTGTGACGAACTTTTCATAATTATGCTATATGAAAAATACACAGTAGAGTTGTTCAATAACTATGACTAAAGTTCAATCATTCATGCAGTTTACTCTATTCCCCTCTCAGTCAGCAATTGAAGTTGATATGACTCACAGCTCTAAGAAGCAATGTCACTGCTAGAGCGCTGCTAGTTCTTTTATGTTGTATTGTAGAGATTGGTCTTCCTTATGAATGTAGGTCATAGTCGATGCACTAACAATGTCTTTATTTCGATTTACTTCAATAATGAAGGGGCTTGTACTCAGAGAGTCGCTTGCGTGCGGTAGGAAATGGGAATTACCACAACGTCGTTATAGGTGCCTATTAATAAATGTGTAAGTTAGCTGGCCAGTTAGTGTTTAGTCAGCCACAGTCAGTTAGTCAGTCAGTCAGTCAGTCCGTCAATCAGTTAGTCAGGTCAATCCGTCAATCAGACCGCAGGAGAGCTAGCTGTATAGCTACTTACTCTCGAGTCACATCCGGTCAAAAGTTGTAGACGGCTGAGAAAACCGAGGATTTCTGAAATCACTGGTGGGAAAAGAAATCGGTCATTGATATCTAGTATTGAGACATCTTCCATTCCTCTGCGTAACGTGCGACTGGACCCAAGCTTAAGGTTGAAATAATAAGGATAATCCTGATAACTGTTGTATCTTGAGGATGAACTTGCTCTCTTCAAAAGGAAAATTGCAATCTGGTACGAACGCTTGTCATCCAGACCAACAAACTCCAGTTTTGAAAAGAAACCGGCAGCCTTGAAACTTCTTTTATTAATAAATAACATCCTTGAGTGCATCGTCACTAGGAAGATTTCCTCCAATGGGATTACAAGAGTGATAATACAGCCTGAACTTATTAGCAGTAGATTTGCACTAGCATTTACATAGCTTACACACGTGCACACTGAAGCATTGAGCAACTACTTACGTGTGCGCTCATCACCGTGGAGTGGTAGTCTTGATCGCAATTGTTTGGTTGCCAGACAGTCAAGGGACAGACCACTATAGGCTGACAGATAACTGGCATCACGTGCTGCTAGAACTATATTTATAGAGTGTCGGTCGCGTTGGTTAGCGGCATTTCGGGGGTGAGTGTGGTAACGATCCTGACAAACAGCACGACAAAAGGCAATGGATTCGAATCCATTTATAATATTCATGAGACAAATGACTGATTAACTATAGACGAAATCAAAAACTATCATAGATACAACACTGAAATTATTTTCAATATTATACAAATATTTGATAATTCACCGAAAAGTGAATATTTTTTTAATTAAATGTGACATTGCAGCATATATATATATATATATATATGTGTGTGTGTGTGTGTGTGTGTATGTGTGTGTGTGTGTGTGTGTGTGTGTGTGTGTGTGTGTGTGTGTGTGTGTGTGTGTGTGTGTGTGTGAATATATATATATGAATGTATATATATATATATATATATATATATATATATAGATATATATATATATATAGATATATATATATATATATATATATATATGTATATATATATATATATGTATATATATATATATATGTATATATATATATATATGTATATATATATATATATGTATATCTATATATGTATGTATATATATAGATGTATGTTTATATATATCCAAGTATAGTTTACTTTTCCGTTAAGGAAAGATCACTGAAAATTGTTCCATCCGGAGTTTAATGTACACAGTATATAGTTACGAGAAACTGAGAGTTTCTTACATTTCAACTAGCTTCCCATATCGATGAAGCCAAGAAAGCCCTAACTTCGAAGTCACTGTCTACCGTTCCTTTCTTAAAGTGTAATAAACACATACACAAACATATAGGTAGACAAACACATATACATATAAATATGTACATATATACATATACATATATATGTACATATATACATACATGCATAATAATAATAAAAAAAGAAAAAGACGAGAAAAAACAACAATGCCAGTACATGATACATGCAAAGTATTAATAAGACGCTCAGAGCAGGAAAGAAAGAGTGATTGTTATACGTTTCGAGCAAAGCTCTTCTTCGGAAACAGGAGACATATATATAAATAAGTATATATACAATCGTTATATAACTACAATACATACATATGGATACACACATACAAACGCATGTATTTGTATGTGTGTATAATAGATTGGGCTTTCGATTACGCTCCATAGCTAAGCACGGCATACGTAGACCGTAACAGAATATTATTATAGATTAAATCTCAATAACTTTTAAAATTACTTTATTAAAGTTCTAAAATAAAACCCACTTTCTCTAAACTTGGAAATTATCGATGCGAGGTCTTAAGACAAGGGAAAAAAAAAGACATTATTTTCGTTGATGAGTATATTTTCGAAATAATTACTGCTTTTCATGGCTGTAATCTACATATTTATTACCTATTTCTGCTTATACAGCACAGAAGCTTTGTAATTTATTCATTTAAATCTTACTACAACATTGCGTTATGGTTTCAGTCGATATTAAAATGATTTTTTAATTAATTATTCGATAATTCCTATAAATCAGCTATGGTGAACAAGGCAGAAAATTCAACTTTATAGACTTCAAATATTTATGTGTGTGTGTATATATATATATATATATATATATATATATATATATATATATATATATATATATATATATATATATATATATATATATATATATATATATATACATATATATGCTTGTATGTATATATATATACACACTCATATATATACATATACATATACATATATATATATATATATATATATATATATATATATATATATATATATATATATATATATATATATGCTTGTATGTATATGTATATATATAATCGGGTAAATCAATTTAAAAAACTGAAAACAAGACATCAACCCAGATTCAAAAGTATAAAGATTTGCTGTATACTTTAAAAGGCGGAACAATTCATTGGGAAAAAAATATATTTTGTCTCGAAAAGATAACAAAGAGAATCTAGATCTCTCTTTTTTTTAAGGGAGAACAATAAAGAGTAATGTGTAACACGAAAGTAATTAGGTTTTGTCCTAAATATTTCATTCAAAGTTAACGCTGACTGGAAAACAATGCCTTTGAAATCTTTTCAAATTTCAGTGCTCAATCGCACGTAGTAATTCGTAAGCAAAGCAGTATGTGACATAAATATATAGGTAGGAAATACTACTCGTTGTTGATGTTCTGTTGATTTGTGTGGGTTCCTCCCAACACCCACCCTCACACACATTCAAATAAAAGCGCTATTAATGATTAAGGAACGTTGATGTGATTACAGGACTGCGAAATTGAATTACCTCCACAGAAATGAAGATAAAATAAGATTTACAAAATATTTTTTCTTTATTTCCTAGTTTTCGTTGGTAAAACACAAACATCCTTAACAGTTATAAAAAAAAATTATAATTTACACTTTATCAATAATTTATTTCTTGCTTGATTTTTAATCCGTACTTGAAATCATGTGATGAAGTAGTTCAAGGAAGAATACACACTTACACTAAAACACGCACACACGCACGCACACACACACACACACACACACACACAAGCATACACAAGCACAAGCGCATACATACACACACGCACGCATATATACACACACGGACACACGCAGACAAGATTGCGCTCACGCGCACACAGACATACATATATGTATATATATGTGTGTGTGTGTGTGTGTATATATATGTATATATATATATATATATATATATATATATATATATATATATATATATATATATATATATATATACGGTGTGGCTCAAAACTAGGTTTACAGTTATCATGTAGGCACTTTAAATTTCTTTTAAAACCTATTATTTCATTTAAATTTCAGTTACAAACTGTTTTCGGAGCTTGACAAAATTAACTAAATTAGCACAGAACAATGGTTTCATATTTTCTTCTAATTAAGATCTAAATTGTCAATATATAAATGCGAAAGAGATAGCTGAATAACTGTAAACCAACATTTGGGCCACCCTATATATATATATATATATATATATATATATATATATATTAGGAACAGTGAATCTGGAAACAAATAAAGCTATTAATAATAGGGTTGAAACATTGAGTCAAAAACTCCTTGCATTCGTAAAGTCGAAGAATATTATCTTATTACATGGAAAAATGCGAACATGAAAAGTAATATTCTTAAGATTATAAACTTGGAAAAGTGCAGAACAAGTTATTACACTTGTAAAAGTATAGGACAAGCTATTACTTCTAGTAAAGTAAAGAATAAGAAACTTTTTACTTAAAATATTGCAGCAAAGAATGCCAATTCTTCTAATTTATTACTTTTTACAATTCTCATCTTTTAAATTTATTGTACAAAACTGTTCAGCTAATTTGTAAGTGTATCTAAGTAGTCACTTTTTTCTGTATTTAATGTAGTAAATTAGCCAAATTCTACGTAAATAAGTATAGTGCTATTTGTAAACTATAATAAAATAATTTTTAATATTCAAATTTTCATTTTTGCTGCAATATTTTACGTAAAAAGTTTCTTATTCTCTACTTTACTAGAAGTAATAGCTTGTCCTATACTTTTCCAGGTATAATAACTTATCTTGTACTTGTCCAGGTTTATAATCTTAAGAATATTACTTTTCATGCTTGCATTTTTCCATGTAATCCATGATTTTTCCAGGCATTGCTATTATAAGATAATTAATGTGTCAATTAATAATTTAAGATTTTAACTTATAAAATACTGTAAGATAATATTTCAATTTTTCCATGTAAGTGATGATATTTCAATTTTTTCATGTTTAATTTAAATATATGTTGTGATTGAATTATTTGATATTACCCATCCACACCAAATTAATGTCAGGGATTTTTACTATGTTGTTGGTTGCACCATGGCTCACCAAAAGATGCAAAGACCCCAAAACCACCAGTTACCAGGCTCACCTTAAGTCACCTAGATTTTGAGTCGGTAATAATAGCACTGACGGCTGCTAATTTAGATCTATCAATAATTATTCAATACAACAGTAATTATGAAAGCATATCAGATATTCACAAGTTAAAATTACCTACATCCCATTAATATAAGCTTGATTTATGAAAAATCCCTTTTAATTAATTTTGAAATTTAAAAGTAAATTTAAAATATAAGCACTTTTAACTAATGCCTTTTCTGGACAGCCTTACGTTATGCCTTCAGGTCTGCCCATAGAGATACGGCCAAAAATGACTATATTCCTGCCCCAATAAATTTAGATGCACATATTTGAAGCATATAACACATTAATGAACTAGCCTGATTAAATAATTAGCTAAAAAGAAAAGGAAAGCAACTAAAAAGGAAAAGCAAAAAAAAAGCAGAAAACAAGTTAATTAAAGCTGAAAGAGAAAATTAATAATAAGTTAAACTTAACCTAATTCAACAGCATATTAAAAATAACTTTAATAAAAAATTAAGATATACATGAAAGGTAAAGTCGAACTTAGAACGAAAAGACAGACGAAATACCGATAAACACTTCCCTCGTAGCGTTAACGTTACTGCCAACACGCCGCATTAGTTTGTAAACATTCATTTTAGAAATACATTCTTATCCTAACATTGTTGCTTGGAGCGTTACTTCTTACTTCCTCACTTACTGACATGAAATTTCATGACATTTCACCTCATAACTTTTTTCTACTAAGTTTTGTTAAATGCAACTAACGATTCTGAATTTCTCATACATTTTTCTATCATTTAAGCCTAAGAAAAGTGTACTTTTATTTTAAAATAAAAAAAATATATTAAGGGAATATGAATAGGTGCCTTACTGCCCACCTTTAGACCTCAAATATTTTGATGTAACTTTTTTTTCTACTAAACCAAATGTCAAACTATTTATGCCAAAGTGTAGCTGAGGAGGTGTCCTCTTTAAAACTGTTAACAGCTTGCGATTTAGTTGAGAAGTGAATTAGTGGTGAAGCTTGGAAGCTGCTGCGATTGACGAAATGGTGGACTTAAGAATATATTCAACCACTACCGAAGTTGAATGAATAGTGGTATTTGCTTCCTAAAGCGAATTCTTTCACATCCCTGAAGTCTTTAAATGTCTATAGCATCAATTATAGATAGATAGATAGATAGATAGATAGATAGATAGATAGATAGATAGATAGATAGGTAGGTAGGTAGGTAGGTAGGTAGAAAATGAAATTCACGAGACTGTTTATTTAACGATCGTAGTGAATAAAGATGTTGGTAAATTTCATTTTCCTTCATATTTTCATAGACCCTAGGGACACAAAGTAATTCCTGATGTAAATCCAGTGGGACATACCTCCATATCTCTATTGATATCAGGTAACCGAATACTGTGAACGGGCTTTAAACAACATACCACAATGTGTATACACGAATGTAAAATTATATATATATACTGCGTTAACGTATATATATATATATATAAAGTTGTGGAATACCGTACGAGTGGAAATATATATGAAAGAAGGTTTGAAAATGCACTTATTTTAAAGATATTTATTTACTTAACCGGTTTCACTTTTTTAGAAAAAGATTATCAAAAGTCTTTGAGAATAATAAAAAATGTTAAAAAACAGTTTGAGTATTAAAATGCATATATACATTCTTTGATGATAATAAGAGGAATATATTTAAAGTATAAAGCTGTGTATGAACTTTGTAGTGTTACATACTGATTATCACACATTCTCTGATAATAAGATGAAAATGTTTAAAACAGTGTAAGTATGAAAATACATATATGGAAAAATACATACACATATTCTTTAAAACAGTGTAAGTATGAAAATCCATATATGGAAAAATACATATACATATTCTTTGATAATCGTGAAAAGTTGAGGAGGAACTGACCTGGCTTTTTTCTCTCTTGTGTGTATTGAGGGAATGTTTTGCTGTCTTAAGAGACAGTAGGACTGGTTAGCTGGGGTGGGAGGAAGTAAAATTTAAAAGGGATTTTTTAATTTTATTTTTATTTTTATTTTTGGTTGGTCTGTGAGCTAGTCTGTCATGGTTCACTGGTTTTTGGGACTGGTTTTGTGCACATCTCTATGTGTGTGTGTTTGTGTCCGTGTGTGTGTGTGTGTGTGTGTGTGTGTGTACCGTTTTTATTGGTCCCAGAGTTTATTGTGGAATGTGTATATGAGTCTGTGTTTGTGTGTTTTTTGTGTCGGTGGGGATGTTAGGTGTGTGTACGTGAGAGTGTGCGTATATCTCTTTGTCTGAGTATGTATGTGTTGTTTTAATCGTCCTTGTGGTGTGTGTGTGTGAAAGCAACCGTATGTATGTGTGAGGATGTGTACGTATATGTGCGTATGTGTGTGTATGTATGTGTGCATCTGTGTGTGTGCGTGGGAGTGTTTTGTGTGAGTGTGGGAGTGTGTGTGTGTCTCTCTGTCTGAGTGGGTGTGTTGTTTTAAATATCCTTGTGGGGTGTGTGTGTGTGTGTAAGCAACCGTATGTGTGTGATGGTTCATATGTATGTGTATGTCTGTAAGGGTGCGTGTGTGGCATGTGTATATGAGTATGTGTGTGTTTTATCTATGGTAGGATGGTGTGTGTATGTGTGTGCACGTTTGTGTGAGTGTGTATGTGTGTGATTAATATTTGTTAGGGTGTTGTGTGTGCGCATGTGTGTGTATGTGTATATGTGTCTGTTCGTGTGTGTGCGTGAGTGCGTTTGTCAGTGCGTGTGTATGTGTGTTTGTGTGTTTTTTTGTGTCGGTGGGGATGTTAGGTGTGTGTACGTGAGAGTGTGTGTATATCTATTTTTCTGAGTATGTATGTGTTGTTTTAATTGTCCTTGTGGTATGTGTGTGAGAGAGAGAGCAACCGTATGTATGTGTGAGGGTGTGTACATATGTGTGCGTCTGTGTGTGTATGTATGTGTGCATCTGTGTGTGTGCGTGGGAGTGTTTTCTGTGAGTGTGGGAGTGTGTGTGTACGTGAGTGTGTGTGTATCTCTCTGTCTGAGTGAGTGTGTTGTTTTAAATACCCTTGTGGTGTGTGTGTGTGTAAGAAACCGTATGTGTGTGTGATGGTTCTTATGTATGTGTATGTCTGTATGTGTGCGTATGTCTATTTGTGTTGTGTGTTGGTGGGGATGTTATGTGTGTGTACGTGAGTTTGTGTGTGTCTCTAAGTATGTTTGTGTTTGAATTGTCCTTGTGGTGCGTGTGTGTGTGTGTGAGCATGTATGTGTGTGTTGTATTTATTAGGTGTCCTTGTACGTTGGGTTTATCCAGGTGATGTGTATGTGTGTGCATGTGTGTTCCGTGTATGTTGGTACTGGGTATGCGTTTGTATGTGTGTATGTGGGTATGGTTTATGTAGTTTTCTGGTGTATATGTGTACATGTGTGTGTGCGCTGTAATTGTGAGTGATTAGTTTTGTTTGTATTGTTAGTGCAGTATGTGTGTGTATACGTGTGGGTGTGTTTGTGTGAGTGCGTCTATGTGGCTTGTATTTGTCGAGGAGGTGTGTCATTGTGTGTGCATGCTTCTGTGCATGTGTGCTTGTGAGTGTTTGTTGTGATTGTTGGGATTGTATTGTGTGTGTTTTTCTTTTGAGTGTGTGTGTGACATTTTTACTGGGGAACGGGCGTATGGTGTTTGTATGTGTGTGTACATATGTATGCAAATATGCGTGTGTGAATATGATTTGTGGTTGCTGGAGTGGTGTGTATGTGTGTGCATGTACCTGTTTACTTATGTGTCTATGGGTGTTGGTTGTGGTTGCTACAATTGTATTGTAAGTGTATATATGCATGTGTGTTTTCTTGAAATGTATGTGGGTTTTTTCTCTAGTGTGGAGATATTGTGATTGTGTGTGTGTGTGTGTATATATGTGTGTAAGTGTGTTCGTGTCGGAGGTTTGCATTGTATTGGTGTGTGTGTGATTTTGCGCATCTATGTGTCTTTGTTTTGGGTGTGCACCTGGGGAGGGGGCTTATGTTAGAGTATGTTGAGCTGTGGTCTGTATTTTTGAATAAGATTATTTTCCCTATTTATTCGTGTTTGGTCAGTGGTGTTGTCTGAGCATTGGTATAATGGGAAAACTAGGAATTTGGCGAACTTGTTTTGTGCACAGAGATCTAAGTGCCCACTGAGTGGTATCTGTCTTGTGGTGGGATCCCTCAATTGTTGGCGGTGGACTGTCATCCTTTCTCTGAGAGTGAGGCTCGTTTGCCCTATGTATTCTTTGTGGCACCCTTCACACCTTATGGCATAAAGTAAATTTTTTGATGCGCAGGTGAAGTTATTTTTTATGACAAAAGTGTGTCCCGACTGGAATCTGTATGTTGTTCCTTCCATGAGGTGGATGCAAGTCCTGCAGTTGGAACGACCACATTTTTTGACGGTAGGTGGTGGGCTTGTGTTGGGCAATTTTGCATTCGTGAGTAGGTTTTTTAGGGATTTGGGTTGTCTTTTGCTTTTTATTATTTTATGGGTTGCGAGTACTCTTTTTAGACGTGGGTCTTGATTCAGTAGTGGGATGTTTTTGTATATTATTGTGTAAGCTTCTGCATTTCTAGGATTGTGTGTTGAGAGATATGGGAGACTATTTAACGTGCCGTGTATGTGTTTCGGTTTTCGCAGGTCATGGGTAGCAATTGTCTTGGCCCGTTCTATTCCATTGTCAACTAATGATGCTGGGTAATGTCTTTCGAGAAGAATTGTCTTTAGTTCTTCGAGTCTTTTATTTCGAGTTCTATAATTAGAGACAATTGTGCAAATTCTTCTCGCAAGGTTGAAGGGAATGTTTGTCTTTGCATGTTTTGGGTGATTGGAGGTGAACAGAAGGTATTGCTTGGAATCAGTCGGTTTGTAATGAATATCAGTCTCAATGCTGGTACCTATTTTTATAATGAGAATGTCAAGAAAAGGAAGTTGGTCTTGACTGTATTCCATTGTAAATTGGATATGGTTGTTGACACGGTTGATTAGGGTTTTGAAGTCAAAGAGTTGGTCAAGTGTGTGGGACCATAGGATGAGGCAAACATCCAAGTAACGTTTCCAATTCTTCAACAGGTATTGGTGGAAAGACAGGCCATATCTAGTTTTGGATTTGTCGTAGATCTGCAATTCTAAGTAGGCCATCACCAGGTTTGCATATGTAGGGGCAACTTTAGTCCCCATTGCAGTCCCTGATACCTGTCTGTAGGTGTTATCATTAAAATTCAAAAAATTGTTTTGAAGGATAAACTTAAGGCCCTCGATGATGAATTCTTTTTTCATTCTTTCTGGGATCCCATTGGGGTATTTTTCTAGCCAGAATTTAATGGCTTCCAGTCCATATTGATGTGGGGTCGTAGTGTAAAGATTTATTACATCAAAGGAAACAATTAAAATGTCTTTATCGGTATGTTTGGGTAGATGATTTAGTAGGTCCAGGTCATCTCTAACAATACTTGGTATGTGGTGAAGTATTGATTTCAGGAGGATATCGATAAAGTTGCTTAATCTGTGTGTTTCACAGTTTGGGCCTGCCACAATTGGTCTTAGTTTGAGATCAGTGGGATGTGGTACAGTGATGCAGGTAGAAGTGGACTTTTTGCAAGCTTCACAAATAGTTTTGCTCTTGTGGATTTTTGGAAGTCCATAGAGGTTGCTGGTCTTGCAATTAAAGTTTGCTAGGTAGTCGCATTCCTTTGTTGTTAAATTGTTTCGATGTTGGCAAATGAATGTGTTTAATTTGGTCATTGTTCTTGTTTGTTGGTAGTTGACTACTCTTTCATAGTATGTAGTGTCTTGTAAGAGTTGAGATACAGAGTTTTTGTATCGTTCTGTATCCATAATGACGACAGTGCTACCCTTATCTGCTTCTTTGATTGTGATGTCATGATTGTTTCGTAACTCATGGATGATTTTCCATTCGTTTTTACTGGTGTTGGGTTTGGGTTTAGGTTGTGGAAGTTCATTATAAGGAAAGTTCGAAATGTACTCACAAAATTTGTCCAATGTTTTATTTTTATCTTTTATGGGATTATAATTGCTCTTACTGTTTTAAACATTGTCATCTTATTATCAGAGAATGTGTGATAATCAGTATGTAACACTACAAAGTTCATACAAAGCTTTATACTTTAAATATATTCCTCTTATTATCATCAAAGAATGTATATATGCATTTTAATACTCAAACTGTTTTTTAACATTTTTTATTATTCTCAAAGACTTTTGATAATCTTTTTCTAAAAAAGTGAAACCGGTTAAGTAAATAAATATCTTTAAAATAAGTGCATTTTCAAACCTTCTTTCATATATATATATATATATATATATGTATATATATATATATATATATATATATATAGGCACGCAAACAAGTTAACGTTGTCGTTAAGAAACTCGCTTTGCAACCACGTTTGTTTGTGGTTCACTTCTGTTCTGCTGCAACTTGAGTGTCTTCTTCTAGCTCCTGATCGATGGATACCTTGTGAGTGAATTTGGTAGACCGTATCTGTGCGAAAGCACGTCGTACATATAGGTGTGTGCGCGCGCGCGTATGTGAGTGTTAGTGTATGTTTGCGGATGTCTGTGTATGTTTACGGGTGTCTGTGTATGTTTACGGGTGTCTGTGTCTGTTTGTACCCCTCCACGCTAAGCTGCTCAACAACCGGAGTTGGTCTGTTAACATCCCCATTAAGTAGCGGTTCGGCTAAAGACTCCGATAAAGTAAGTAGTAGGATTGATTTCTTCTGGCCGCATTACTCCAGCATTGGAAGCAATCCAATGATTCCAACAAAAGGTAAAAAGGAAAATATACATACAAACATACATACATACATGCATACGTACATACATATATATATATATATATATATATATATATATATATATATATATATATATATATATATATATATATAAGGAAGTCATTGCTTCATATACAACACGTAAATGAATGTTAAATGATACAGTGAATAATACGTCAGGTTAATGAAATAGCATTCAAACTAACAAAATTTAATTCCCACAGCATTTAAGTTTGTCACGTTAAGCTGACAACTAACATTTCGAAATAAACATCAAACATTCTATATACTCAATAAAATATATTTATTTGCTTTTCAGATTCAATTTATTAAAGTTTATTTAAACCGATGGAGCTGGTAATTAGAATAAAGATATGATAGGCTGTCGATATTTTTATTAATGTTTCTCATTTTAATGATAATTTTACGTTTTACTTCTTGTCAAAACATCTGAGATTCTGTGTTATTTTCAACGGAAAAATTTTATGATAATTTATCTCAGTGTAGGCAAAAACTAAGCGAAACAAATCTGAACAATATACATGCAATTCAGCATAATTTCTATAAATTCATCAAATATTGGTAAAATATTGATGACGACTTAGTCTCTTCATCTAAATCTATGGCAAATATCAGAATGTTCTTCAAATAAATTATCTTCCATTATAATAGCGGCGAGCGGGCGGAAATGTTAGCACACTGGTCAAAATGCTTAATCAACTTTGTTTTTCATTCTTTCGGGGTTGATAAGATAAGTACAAGTTCTGTAAGGGGGTCGATGTAATTGATATACTCTCTCCCCTCAGAAACTGCTGGCCCTATCCCAAAATTTGAAACCAATATAATAGCCATTTGAGTATTATACTTAAAACAAATACACTACTGAAAGACATGATGCCGCGGTTTTTGTTTGAGAAACAATCTCTTCGTAGACGTGCTGTGTTACAAGCACATAATATATATCGGACAGTGACTCACGAACACGTCAGACGCGTTTCGGCCTTCTTGGACATTGCCAACGACATTTACTCATCATCCCATCCATAGGCTAAATTCCTCCCCTTCGATACATAACGAATTCTGAATAATATGTTCATCAATATTACGGAAAGCGTGCTGGGCTGAATAATACTCAGTATGCGCAGTTTAAACAGCATGAAATATATATATATATATATATAGCGATACATGCACCAAAATTAACGTATATGTAAACCTGAAAACCATGATGCTATGGTTTTTACCAAAGAGGAAATTTCTTCATAGAAGAAGTGTTGTGATAAAAACACGACATACATCAGCACGAAGGAAACATCGTCGCTACAGTGCTCACGAGAACGCCTTTCATCGTACTTGAGGCTTATTTGTCACTTACATAGGTGAAATCTGTGTTCGATCTTCGATGTATAGGCAAGATTCCATACTATATTCACTGATATTGTGGAAAGCTTGCTGGGTTGTAAAAAAGCACAGTGAGCGCGGTTGAAACAGCAATTATATATGATATATATAATCGTCATCTGTGTATCATATGAAATGTATATGCACTTTTCACAGACATGATGTGATTTTTGTCTGATAGAAAATCTCTTCATAGGCACAATGTGTATAGGAACGAGGGAAGTATCTATATTGAACGGTCTCTGTACTTACGCAAGAATCGAGTTTTCAGGGTCGATAATACAAATATCAATCAAGTAATGGAATCGATCATGAACGACTATATGCTCCCCACAAAATTTGATGTCCTGGCTATTTTTTTCTTATTCTTATATTAAACACAACTGCTCCACACTTGATCATTAGAGCTAAAAGAAATTATTTTTAATGTTTGCCATCCTTAAATCAAAAAACTATTTATAAGGAAACATGTTAGAAAACTAAGAAATTTTCCCCATTAAAAGGATTTAAAATTATATCGAATGTTCTCATGAAAATTGTATTAAAGCAATAGATTTCTGATACGATTTTTTTAAGAGTTCATGCAAGAAGGGAAATAAAACGAAAAGATTTTTTTTATGCATTCCTCGAGAAAATTTACTGAGTAAATATAAAACAGCATCAGTCGAAAATTGTAAAGTGATAGATGAGTCATGGACGTGTGGGATAAGTAATTTGATTCTCAACCTCAATGTCTTGCTTTCCATCCCACTCCTCTCAACCTTGGACAAATGTTACGTACTATAGCCTAGGTTTGACTTGTGCTTTAGAAATGAAATTTGGTAGAAGTAAACCTTTAGAAGCCTGTCATGATTATGTGTACGTAGATATAATAAATGGTATATATGCATGTGTTTCTCTGTATTAATGTGTGTATATATATATATATATATATATATATATATATATATATATATATATATATATATATATATATATATATATATATATATATATACACATACATGTGTGTGTGTGCGTATGTGTGTGTGTGAGTACATCTTACATCGATGTATGTCAGCAGGGAATGATGTTCAAATTAGAGAGAGAAATGAAACTGTTGTCTCCTAAACTCCTATATTGTTTGAGCATGCTCCTTAATATATCCCTCACCGAATTACAGACACTCCCTTGTCAATGTTACCAGTGAAGTAGTCCTTCATAAACATATACCCATCAACACTATTGATAATCAAATGGTGATATAACATATAAAAATGAGAAACTGCGACTCGCTCTTCAGCTCACTTCACTACATGATTGATACCCTTTGGTACAGAATGAAGTCACAACATCTCATTTCTACTCTTCTTAAAATATATGGCATTTATCTTTATGCAAATCAATATTCTGTTCTATGATTTTTTTTAGCCATAAATTATTAAAAGCATTAATCATAAATTCACTGATGGCCCATAAACGTGGATTGGCGTACAAGTTTATATGTGTGCTGTGATAAAACTGACGATAAAGGATGATTTTGTTTTTCTAAAATAAAATATTTATCATTTTAAACTTAATACGTTCACTCACATTTTCTCTCATATGCTTTACATATGAATATGAATCGAGAGAGTCATAAAATGTCACAATACATATAAAAAGACTGCACGTCCAATAATCTAAAGCCAGAGTCAGACTTTTCACTATGTGTATGCATTATTTATGTTGCATTTTGCATCAATGCTCAGCATAGCATAGATCTATAACTTTATCTTGATATATCTGCCTCATTTTCTCACGCACACACAAACATGCACACATAATTCAACATTAAAAAAAATATATATTAGTAACACAAGCTCACACACGCACACACACATATACATAGTTATACGTATATGTATTACAGAACCAGAGACAGACAGACAGACAGATATATATGTACTTGCATATGCATTTGTGTATTTGTATATACATGATTGTATGCATAAATAAATAAATATGTGTGCATGTGTGCCGGGAGAAATGAAATAAATAGCTAGCTAACTGAGTGGCTGGCTGGCTGGCTGGCTGGCTGGCTGGCTGGCTGGCTGGCTGGCTGGATGGATGGATGGATGGATGGATGGATGGATGGATGGATGGATGGATATACGCTTCTGGTCAAAAGTGTGAATACGAAGATGAAATTTTAATATGTTTTGATGTGAAGATAAAAACTCATTAGCAACTAGATAATTGCAAGTAACAAAAGTAATTAATTTATATCATTAAGTAACATGATAAGTGATTGATGAAGTATTATTTTATAATTTCGTCTTGTATTTGACATTTAAAATCCTGCGAGATACATCAATATTTTATAAAATTCTGAAGTGGTTATCTGTAAAAGGGGACTCAAATATTGCTTTATATAGCAATGCACTCGTGTTGGGGAAAATGTCAAATCTGCTAAGCGTATCTTTTGGTGATTTCCAGAAAATTTTTGTTTCGATTTTACCAGCCTTTCTGATATAAATCATTTGACAGACCAAGCAGGCCTCGTATCTCAACTCTTCAAGTTGTCTGTTGCATCAAGTTCGTGTTACATGCCTATTTACTTCTTATTGTGTCATACATTTTCAGCTGACAGCAACAATAAAATGTAAAACTGAAAAAATAAGAAGAAGCTTGTAAAAAATAAGTAGAAATTTACTACCGAGTGCATGCAACGACCGCTAGACTCGAACGAATCATGCGAAATGATGTTCTGAAGTAAACATTTAGATCAGATCAAATATGTTCAGGACATACAATGTGCATTCCAGAAGGTATCAATATTTTTTAGGCAAGACGTTTATAATTTATTTTAAAGCAGTACTAAACTCTAACCTCCTTCTTGAGCAAATTTTATACGAATTCTGCGTATGCTCAGATATTCATGAATAATTGTGTATACCGTTGCTACACTAACTCCGAACTGTATGCTTATTGTCTTTATAGACCCACGACAGATTTCATGCAGAAAATTGCAAATTTTCTGGACCAGCTCTGATGTTCTGACGTCCCTCTACGTCCCACACCTCTCATCCTCTTTCACCACCTGTCTACCTTTCTTGGACCTCTTGTACCAGCAAAAATTCAAGCCATAAGTGGTCTGGAGCATTTCACAGTCTCTGTAGCGTTTTTTGCACAGTTTAACATAAAAATGTATTGCATAGCGAATTCCCAATCGTCTACACTGCATTCTACAAATTAATCAACTGAAACAAGCAGTATTTAATAGGGTGTGTTCAAAGTGCTGTTACAGCCATCTCTTTCAATCTCGAATACCAAAAGTTGGCAAGTCAGCTTATTAGATGTATAGTAATAGTATTTTGAAACCAGAATAATCTACCATAGTTATAGCTAACTCTTCTAAGAAATAGAGTTTCAATGCTTCTGGAATGAACCATGTGGTTGACTTGAGCCATTGTATTAGCATAGGTAACATTTGTACTTTCTCAAAACAAACGTCTCAATTTTCTGCAATGAACCTTCTGGTTGACTTGCGTCATTGTATTGGCACAGACAGCATTTGTGCTTTCTTCCAAGTCTCTATAGAAGGCTAATTTATGGTAAAGGAAATTCCGGAGCAGCATTATGCCTTTCTTTCAAAACATCTATCTTAAAAGCTTCCGTGTGTGTGTGTGTGTGTGTGTGTGTCTATATATATATATATATATATATATATATATATATATATATATACAACTATCCGAGTTTCCTTCATATTTCCTCTTCTGTTTCCATTCTACATCCAAATTCAAAGAAGGGTAATATTTGAAACGTCGAAACAGTTAACTCTTTCTGTTTCTCTCAGCTTCAAACTAATAATTTCATTGTGAATTTGGTCTATGATATTTCATGTTTTTTTTTTCCATTTTTGTATGTTGTATGTTCACTGTGCGCGAATACATGTGTGTGTGTATGTGTGTACATGCGTGTGTGTTATATCTCCGACGTGTGGTAATGGGGATTCAGTAGTTTGATCATCTGACGAGCTGGTTACTAAATTAACGTGTAAGGTGTTCTTATACACATAATTTCATTCACAAGGTTTCCATTTAACCCAAGGCCATGCAAAAGACATTTTCCCAAACTTTCAAGCACTGGTGTCGTATATTTGAACACGTTATTGGGGAGCGAATATCTCAACCATTCACCCACGCATAGGTTCATATATCTATATATATATATATCTATATATATATATATATATATATATATATATATATATATGCGTTTTCAGGAGATACGTATATACACAAACACACACACACACACAAATATATATATAAATATATATATGGATGAATGTATGCATATATATATAGAGAGAGAGAGAGACAGAGAAAGAGAGAGGGAAATAGAAAGAGTAAGAGAGAGATGCATTCACAAAAATATAGCTGGATACATACATCCACATATAAACGTATATATATATGTGTATTTGCACATATATATGTTTATATATGTGTGTGAGTATGCATGTACATATGTATGAATCTAAGCATATATGAATGGATGGATATAATGATCAATGAAACGGAAGAGATGCTAGTGTGACAATCAATGTATGTGTATGTATGTGCATTAATATATATACCAGCATATGTGTGCATTTCTTTATGTATCTCTGTTTGTCTACATGGAAGTGTGTACAGAGAAGCAGAAAATAGATATCTAAATACACAATTGCGTATGGTATGTGTATGAATATGTGTCAGTATGTCTCTATGTATGTATGTAACGATGTACGTTTATGTATCTAACTTGTCTGTGTGTGTGTATATATATATATATATATATATTATATATATATATATATATATATATATATATATATATATATATATATATATATATATATATATATATATATATATATAATATATCTATATATATATATATATAATATATATATATATATATATATATATATATATATAATATATCTATATATATATATATATAATATATATATATATATATATATATATATATATATATATATATATATATATATATATTCCTGTGTTTTGTCTGTGTGTACACAGATTATAATAGGGTTTCCGTCAAACAAGTTCAGCCATTGTAACAGTATATTTACACGCAGTTTGTGATTCTAGGAAAGGCAGTTTTATCCAATAATGTCGGTTGTATGCGAAGGACATTTCTTCCAAAATGAAAACCATCATTGATTTGGCTTCGATGGATAGCTAGTTTCCAAGGAAACATTTCTGTATGAATGGTAGTGATTGAATGTCTTTAACGGCATCCTTGCTTTATTGGATTGTTTCAATACTTATTACACACCTAGCAGCTAAATTTAAATCAAACTATAGATACAACCGCTTGGTATTTTGAAACACTATAACTTGAATATTCTTTTAACTGACAACTCTGACAACTCTGACAACTCCCCATATATATTTATACATACATACATAACATAAATACATGTGTGTGTGTGTGTGTGTACATATATATACAAATGCATATTTACAGATGCATACATACATACATATGTGTATCTATACATATGTATATGTGTGTATATGAATATGTGTATATATATATATATATATATTCATATATGTATATGAATATGTATATATATATATATATATATATATATATATATATGTATAGAATACAAATGTATGTTTACATACATATATCTAGATATATATATACACAGACAGACACACAAGCACAACACATATACACACATACATACATACATATATATATATTCATTTAAACCTTTTCTGTAAATAAAGTTGCCACAAAAAAAATCGTAATTTATTCTCGAGACAAAATGTTCAACACTATACATAATTGATCATCTGGGAATATATTATTGATTCTTGTTTTTCAGCTAAGAATTATTATCGACCTTCTTTTACATATAATTCCATATCCTTCAGTAGAACAAATTTCTAATAAATAGATTAAAACATGGATTAAAAATGATACTAAGGAAAACGTAAGCAGAGTGATATTTTAAATATACGAAAACTTCGAACAGCGGTCATATAAAACTAAATTTCGTTGGAAAATATCTATTGTAAATCATACTCGTTGTATATGAGCCAGTGTAGATATATCTACGTGAACGCTTGTCTTGGTAAAAATCACCCTTATTTGTCTTAAGAAAGATGATGAGTTATGGAGATTGGGACATATAATCAGGGATTGAATACATTTTGATGATGGGTCTGTTCTATCAACAGCGTCAAGACATATCCGTTGTGGCAAACCACGGAATAACTTCGCTTGAGATCATAGAAATAGAAGCTAGGTTTATTCTAAACTAAGTCCAAATCATCTTATATATAAAAAGGATACAGTTTATCTCAGCTTGAGTGTCCTTGATAGCAGGCAGAGCTACTTAATCCAGGTTAACTTCAAGCATAATAGGAAACTTTTATATATCTCTTGCTATTCATCGCCCGTCACAGCATTCAGGTTCGGCATCATCCGTTTAACCTCCACGTTTCTAAGTTTGCGTGTTTTCGAATTAGATTTCTGAGGCAGATTTTCTACAGCCCTCACCTGACGACGGGAATATCTTCCCATGGCCAGGTGTATTTTCGCAGAATATTAGAATTAATGGCTCTGATCATATGACATTTAAGAGACGCAATCGTACACATATAATATCATATATATATCGTGACGCTCCGTCGGTTACGACGACAAGGGTTCCAGTTGTTCCGATCAACGGAACAGCTTGCTCGTGAAACTAACGTGCAAGTGGCTGAGCACTCCACAGACATGTGTATCCTTAACGTAGTTCTCGGGGAGATTGAGCGTGACACAGAGTGTGACAAGTGTGGCCCTTTGAATTACAGGTACAACAGAAACAGGGAAAAAGAGTGAAAGATAGTTGTGGTGAAAGAGTACAGCAGAATTCGCCATTACCTCCTGCCAGAGCCACGTGGAGCTTTTAGGTGTTTTCGCTCAATAAACACTCACAACGCTCGGTGTAGGAATCCGAAACCGCGATCCTACGACCGCGAGTCCGCTGCCCTAACCACTGGGCCATTGCGCACACACACATATATATATATATATATATATATATATATATATATATATATATATATATATATATAATATATATATATATATATATAATATATATATATATATATATATAATATATATATATATATATATATATATATATATATATATAATATATATATATATATATATATATATAATATATATATATATATATATATATATATATATATATATATATATATATATATATATATATTTATTTGTTTATTTACTGAACATTGTTAATATTTCCTGTGTGGTTTCCCTTATCTTGAATAATTGCTCCAATGCGCCCGGGAAGAGATACGTACAAATCGTTTACCATCTTCACAAGTGTGAAAGGCCATTTTCTGTGGATGAACTCCCTCAACTCTTCAAGATTGCGTGGATTCTTCTGACGAACTCTTCTCTCTAGTTCTGTCCACATTTACTCGATGCTATTTAAGTCAGGGCTATGAGAAGGCCAATCTTTCAATACTGTAACTCCTTCATCAGCCAGACTCTGTTGTGTTGCACGCGATCTGTGGCATAGAGCTCCGTCATGCTGAAAAATCTCACCTTCATCGAAGTCTGGTATCAAATTGTTCTACTCGACTGGATGTATTTAGTACTATTCAGGTTACCGTCATTTTAACCAACTTTTTATGTGTCCTGATTCTTATCCCCTAAACTTCGCTGTTCTTGTCGTGTAACGTTGATCGTTTCGCTTTCCTGGAGGCCTTCTGGCAAATTTTTGTTTATTAGAAAGCGAAACGACCCACTTTACGCGATGAAAACAGTGAAGTTTGGAGGTAAGAGTCTGATACTTTGGGGGTACATAAAAAGTGACTGTTCAAGGAAGTTGATTAAAATCGACGGTAACTTGAATAGTGTCAAATGCATCCAGTCCTTGAAGGATAATTTCATACCAGAATTTGATCAAGGTGAGATTTTTGCAGCATGTCGGAGCTCCATGCCACAGAGAAGTGTAACACAACAAGGTCTGGCTGAAGAAGGTGTTACCGTATTGAAAGATTGGTCAGCCCTGACCCCTGACTTAAATATTGAGTCATCCCATAAATAATACAGTTTTTTCAATTGCATGAACTAAAAGTCGGAGGGGGACGGGATAAACTACTTGCATCAACTTCCTATAAAAGCAGGTAGTCATTTTACCTTGTACTCATTCTTAGTGCAAGATTTGAAAAGTGCAGTTCGATTTTAACAGTTACTTTATCAAAGCTATAATGGAAATAACAAAGAAGCATATTCGGCATATTTTGCTCTATGAGTTCAATAAAGGCAACACGTGACGGAAAGCTTGAGGACTATTAATGCAGTATGTGGGGATCGGACAATAAGCGTAAGATAGTGTCAACAGTAGTTCCAGAAATTCTGAGCCGACAACTACAGCCCAGAAGACGAACTTCATCCTGGAAGACATGTAGAACTCGCTGAGGACGTCCAGCAAACCCTGGTGAAACAAAATCCCATCGTAACTGTTGAGGAACTTAGCAGAGAAGCTTTGATTTGGTCATTCAATCAATCATTCAAGTCAGTGCTAGAAGTAAAACGACCGTCTTTAGTTTCAAGACGAAAGGTGTTATTCCATCAGGATAACGGTCGGCCTCATACAGCAAGGATAACATTCCAAAGGCTGGAGCAGTTTGAATGGGAAACGATGCCCCAGCCACCATACTCGCCGGACATTGCCCCATCTGATTGTAATTTATTCCGCAGTCTTCAAAATCATTTGGAGGGAAAAGATATGAATTCTGTAGACGAGGTCAAAAGAGTACCGGAGGAGTGTTTTACGTCACAGACAAGTAAATTTTGGAAGAGGGGCCTTGCAAGTCTACCAGATAGATGGAAGCGCATTGTAGAAAATGAATTTTTGTGCATCTCTTCCCAGCTGCTTTGAAGCAATTATTCAGGCTAAGGCAAGCCACACGTAATATTAACAATGTACAGTAACTTCTTGAAACAAACATTATGTAATAAATTTTCATTAAAGACATCTTTCTGTTTTGAAGCACTATAACTTGATTGGTTTACGTGAGGTAGCCGAAAACTTTTACAAGGTCAATTTTGGCGATCGTCTCGCATCTTTCCCTCTTATTCAGAACCCCTACCACAAAATATAATGATTAAGTATAGAAATGACTCCAACGGGGCCAACGTTTCATCTGTAAAAAATGCAATGTGAAACATCCACTCATTAGTTGGCAATTAGTAAAAATTCACAATAGTTTAAAGTGGTCGAAGACTTTTGCACTGTACTTTGTGTATATATGTGTTTGTATGTATGTATGTATGTATGTATGTATGTATGTATGTATGTGTGTGTGTGTGCATGTATGCATTAATGCATGCATGTATGTATGAATTTATGTATGTATATTATCTTTTATTTCCTACTTGTTTCAGTCATTAGATCATGGCCATACTAGTGCACCGCTTGATGATTTTTTTTTTCGAATGAATCGATCCAGGGGCTTCTTTGGGACTGAACTCGAACACGCAGATATGTCTGTACCTCACGTTACTGAAGAATCACTTAGGCGTATCTTTGATGAAAAAAACTTAAAATTTCTATAATCCTTTAAGGTCAAAACTTTAGATAAACTTGAAAAATGAATATGTTTTTGTAATCAACAACCCCAAATTCATAAAAATCGATTAGTTTTGTCTCCGATGCATCTGGATATTGTCCAATGTAATTATAAATATATCAGATTTGACTGAGCACAACAGGGTAAAAAAAATCTATTCGATATATTAAATGATATGCATCGAAAACGTCTCATTGTTTGAAAACCTACTGTACAGAATATCAATCTAATTCTTTTGATATCCCTCTAAGAAATATATGAAGTAAAGGAATCTTGTTTCTTCCTTCTCCATTCCTTAGTAACCAAAAACTAGTTTCTTTTTCTTAAGATGTTCTGAGCTAAAGGGTTTTTTTTTTTCTTTAACACCATTCGAAATTAACAAGATTCTCCAGTTATAATTGCGAAACAGCTTGACAATAGCCGCAGTATGCTTTCTCAGTTTACAAACATATTTTCAGCTTTTCAAATACTGATAAAATTTTCACATATATAAGCACAGATACACACACCCAAACTCAGATATACACCCACGTATACATAAATGTGTGTGTGTGTAAACAGATATATGTATATGTATATAGGGAGAGACAGAGAGAGAGAGAGACAGAGAGAGAGACAGAGAGAGACAGAGAGAGAGACAGAGAGAGAGACAGAGAGAGACAGACAGAGAGACAGAGAGAGACAGACAGACAGTTTGCTAGATAGATAGATAGATAGATAGAGAGAGAGAGAGAGAGAGAGATAGATATAATAAATGGAATTCCTACGTAATTCTTGATATTTTTGAAAATTATCTTATTTTTTTAAATAAATTCAATTTATGTTGAATCTAAACCAAAATTTAATAAATAGTGTCTTTGTGATCATTTTACTTATAGTATTTTTGTTATTTAATTTTAAAAGCCGTATTGTCAGGAAACCTTTACAATAATGCCAATAACTGCAGGATCAAATTTATAGAATTATTCCTCAACTGCAACTGCTAAAAAAAAATAATAATGTTTCTTTCAAAACACCGTGAATATCTATCCTTACTTAATTATAAACACCTGGGGAACATATTTTATAGTCACAGGAGTAGCTGTGTCGTAAGTAACTTGCCTACCAACTACATGGTTCTTGGTTCAGTCCCATTGCGTGGCACCTTGGGCGAGTGTCTTCTACTATAACCTCGGGCCGACCAAAGCCTTGTGAGTGGATTTGGTAGACGGAAACTAAAAGAAGCCCGTCGTATATATATGTATATGTATATATATATATATGTGTGTGTGTGTGTGTGTGTGTCTGTGTGTGTATTTGTGTGTCTGTGTTTGTCCCACTAGCATCACTTGACAACTGATGCTGGTGTGTTTACGTCCCCGTAACTTAGCGGTTCGGCAAAAAGAGCCCGATAGAATAAGTACTAGGCTTGCAAAGAATAAATCCTGGGGTCGATTTTCTCGACTAAAGGCGGTGCTCCAGCATGGCCGCAGTCAAATGACAGAAACAATTAAATGAATAAAAGAATAAAATAATATATATATATATATTTCAAAATGTAGCCACGTGTAAATCGTTGGCGACTTTTGTCCTTCCGTCTTCCTTTCCTATTGAACTTTCCTCTGTCTCCTGTTTCTGAAAAAGAGCTTTGCTCGAAACCTAAAGCAAGCTTTCTTTCCTTCCCTGGGCGTCTGTTAATACTTTACATGTACCACGTCCATGCGTGGTTGTTTTTTTGTGTTTGTTCTTCGTTTTTTTTTGGGGGGGGGGGGGGCGGATTTACTATATATATATATATTTACTATATATATATATATATATATATATATATATATATATATATATATATATATATATATATATATATACTATATATATATATATATATATATATATATATATACTATATATATATATATATATATATACTATATATATATATATATATATATATATATATATATATATATATATATATATATATTCTATATATATATATATATATATATATATATATATATATATATATTCTCTCTCTCTCTATATATATATATATATTCTATATATATATATATATATATATATATATATATATATATATATATATATATATATATATATTCTCTCTCTATATATATATATATATATATTCTATATATATATATATATATATATATATATATATATATATATATATATATATAAGGGTGGCTTGTTTGCCTTCCTTGTCAGTCATTAAGATAGGTGCTTCTTGTGGTTATGAGTTGTTTTAACTCTTATTTCTAGCAATACTGATGCTGTCTATATATATACTTTAGTGGCGTATATATTTCTGCCTTTGGGTTGTAAAATTATTTATAATTTTCAGTTTTACCGTTTAGAAAATCAGCGTATCATTTCTGGGATAATTGTATAAACTGACTAGGCGAGCTGAGTTTAACCAAAGGCACTGAAGAGCATTAATATAAATGCAAAATTACTGTGATATGGCTATTTCTGGGCGCTGAGAGAGTTTGCATCTTGTCAGTCATCAAGATAAGAGGCTTCTTGTGTCTACGAGTTGTTTTAACTCTTATTTCTTGCAATACTAGCGCTGGCTAATACCCTCAGTCACGTCAGTGACGTATATATATGCTGGAAACTCTCGGACCTTGAGTTACTCTGTTCCTTTTGCTAAATATTACTAAAATATGCATATAAATATACATATATTCATATTTTTGAGTTCTATTTTTACTGTTTGCATCACCATGTACGTGTGTATATATATCTGTGTGTATGTGTGTGTATTCTTGTGTGTATGGGTGAGTGCGTATGTCTTTGTGTGTGTGTGTGTGTGTGTGTGTGTGTGTGTGTGTGTGTGTGTGTGTAGATAGGGAGTAGATAGGTAAGTAATTAAATTATGGCTACTTTTGAAGAATAATTGGGAAGTGACATTCTTATGTGGATATATTCTCATTTTGAATAAGTATATAATTAGAAACGCGTTTGATCTGTGTTTGATAGGTAAGTGGTCACTCGTTCTTCTAGAAATAAAAACCAAACACACCGTTACTGCCCCAAAGAAATCTAAGAGAAAATTACATCTCTTAATAACATTTGTACAAAAAAAAATATTTTTATGATCAGATAATTTGTGAGGCAAAACTTGATTGGTGTAACTCTACAAACAGTTGTTTCAAATGTCTTCAAGTCTTCCAGTCTGAATTGTTTTATTTTAATCCTAAACATTAGAGTAACTTGAACAGTGACTCGCACATTATTTGCAGTAACAATCCGCCAAAAGTCTGAAGCTCTACTCACTGAGCAATCTTGACAGAAATATCCTAAGATTTAACGAAGGAACATTTATTCGGGTCACTAGAGTTACCATAAATTGAAAACAAATTTACTACAAGCTATTTCTTTTCCACTTTAACAAGGACAGCATGCATTCTGCAGTGTAATCTTATGTATACAAAAGACTTGGAATAGAACAAGAAACCTTCTTCTAATGACAAACTCGATCAGGGACCACTTGCAGTTAAGCAGCCAGAACAGATGTAAGAGATGTGAAAATATATCTTAATTTACTCCAAAACGTATCTATTTACATTATGCAAAGTAATTGCTCTGTCTCAGCAATTCTTTTATTTAATTGACATCGCGTGCCCCATCTATTTTTGTTGAGTCTTCCCCTAACGGGAGATAATGATGGTTTTATTTCATGAATCCTTCTTGACTCCGGTACAATAAATGCAGTCTTAATTGTAAAATGAACGAGAATGTTAACAATATACTTTTGCCTCTGCTGGTAGTATTAGGCAATGATAGTAAAACAGTATTATTGTTATTCATAATATATTGACTGCAAATATGCAAATAAGAAATTTGTTTTAATTTTTCCTTGCTATAATAAATATTTTCATTTTGAAAATTAGTTTTCATATCATTAGTAGCTATTCATCATGAAATTTAAATAAAATAAAATAATTATTATTTTACTAATGTAACAATACCCGATATTATTCGAAGTGGAACAATAGAAAATCGCTACATTGCCTGTCGTATGACGGATAATATTCCAGTATTTTGATAATTGTTAATTGTACATATTAGACCGACCGCAAATCTGGATTTTGTTATATTTGGTACATTCTCTGTTCTAGACCACTTTTAGGAACCTTTTTTATCTCTAGCATTCAGTCGTTATTCCCCTTCACTCAGGTATTCTTATTTAGCCGTAGATCATTCCTTATCGTGCAGTTATTCCAGGCGTAAATAACTTCATATTAGAAGCATCTTCGTTCATAATTTAATGATTACTTCGTCTCCCTAAAGAAGTAGTTGCACGATTCGAAAAAAATTTTTAGCTATTTCTAACGGATCGAACGAACAACGTAGGGCTTTTTCCGAAAGCCTGTACCTAAACCATTTCTTCTCGCTTCTACTTCACATTTTAAAGCTTAATAGTTTGACTACTAAACAGTGAGCAATACAAAATATTCTAACTAATCATGTATATATACATATATATATATATATATATATATATATATATATATATATATGTATATATACATATATATACATACAAGTGTATGTGTATGTGCCTTTGTGTGTGTGTATAGATAGATAGATAGATAGATAGATAGATAGATAGATAGATAGATAGATAGATAGATAGATAGATAGATAGATAGATAGATAGATGTGTAACATGTTCATATTCACTTGAATGCGCAGAGATCTTTCACTGTGGAAATAGTGATTTTACACGTATTGTCTATGAGGAGAAATTTCTTCCCAAACTATTTCGCAGCGAAAGCTCTCCCAACGTTCAAATATACATGGACGTGTTAAATATTACGGAGCATAAGATATATTTTATTCTATTCTGCATGTGTCACGTTGTTTAATATATGTGTATGTGTATGTGTATATGTATCGAAGTGTATGTCCCGAACCAATGACCTACATCACGAAGCGAAAATATGTTTCTCCCAAAGGAACAGATGTTTACTTAGAAAGAGGACGTTATCACTTCAAAATTGTCATTCAAAAGGCAACGTGAAGCGTGACTGTTCTTCGATTAAATCTCCCTAAAATAATACTACATAGCTTTATATGAGGAAGAGGAGCTCCCGATACTAAGTTTAAAAAATTGTTAATGAAAGATGAACATCTTTGCAACGAATGTTCTCGTAAGTTTTCTCCAACAGAACTGGCCCGGGAGTAAGAAAAAAGCAGCGGTAACATAAATGTAATTTAAAGAAGATGGATAAACCTTAATAAGAAGAATATCAGACAGATCTGTACAGATTAATTTTTAGTTTAACAACTAAAAATTAATCAAATTGAACGGAAAGATTTTTTTTTTTTTTAATATATAACATTTGTTGAAATTTCAAAAATAAAACATTAGTGATCGCATTAATCAAATTATATCAAGAAAGTCTAATTTTCAAACGACACTTTCAATTTTATTTGAAAACATCAAACATATTTTTCTTTTCATTTGTAAGATATTCCATTATTGCAGTTTGGGTTTTGTCGCAATAGTGCGTGTGTATGCATGCATGTATGTATGCATGTATGTATGTGTATATGTATGCATGTATGTATTATTATGTTTATATGTATGTATGCATTATGTATGTATATGTGTATATGCATGTGTGTATGTATGTGTGTATGTATATATACATATCTACACACACATACTTCATACAAACACACAAATGAATATATTAATACATGATTAGATAGATAGATAGATAGATAGATAGATAGATAGATAGATAGATAGTTACATGCACAGGTATACATTCGAACATACACACGTAAATGCACAGATGAATGTGTACATATATACATGCATGTATGTGCATATATATGTATATATATATATGCATATATATATATATATATATATATATATATATATATATATATATGTATGTATTTATGTGTTTGTGTGTATATATGTGTGTGTGTGTGTATGAATATATATGTGTGTATATACGTATATGTTCACACACATATGCATATGATAAAATACAAAACGTGATAGAAACATCTGTCTATAACTTGTCTCCCTCTCTCTCTGTATACACACACGCACACATATTTATTGTATTAATAAAGAACATATACGTATACATGCACACACTCACATAAAGACGCACACGCACTAATATATAATGTGATTTTAAAGACATTTCATGTGTCAGGCCTGGGTTTTGCGCACACAGACACCACACGCGCACACACACACACACACATATCTATCTATCTATCCATCCATCTGTCTATCTATATACATGGACATTAATATGTTAATTTTCATATATGGATCTATATGGATGTATATATGTTTATATATGTATATACGAGGCTGAGAACCGAACCCAAGATACAGAGCACGAAAAAGTGAAAAGAAAGGAAAAGAGGAGGAAATGGTCGAACAAGATAACAGACGAGCAGACAAGAGCAAGGATGGAAGGAAAGGTAATTGGAAGAGTTGATTTTAAAAATATGAAAACTGATTATTTACCATAAGGATTTAGAATTGGAAAAGACGATTGCAAAAATAAAAGGATTAGGAAGAACATGTGATGCAGAGACTGCAACAGATACACCCGGACAAGTTTCAAATAAGTTGATTATACGTGGGCTACGACACCCTGCCAAGTGTAGTAACGGTAGAGGAGCTGTGGCCACTTACAATTGCTAAAGAAAAAACATGATTATTAACTGTATGAGAGAACTGTTAAATGAAACTGCGAGTTTTGGGGGACTCGTAAGCCATTTCATCACCTCATTGTAAGTAATTCCATTTCATTCATCATTCATTCTTTGTACCCCACGTACTGTATTGCTTTGTCTGTTCTTGTAGTGTCCCCCTCTGTGTTAAGGCCTAAGTGCCAAATAAAGAAAGTGATGTTTGTGTGTCTTTTTTACCTTGAAGAAGGGGTTATCACTAATTAGTGCTCTACTGTGCCCTAAATACGGTGATATACCCCCGAAATGGCCATAGGTGTTCTGTGTTTGCATTCCACCTATAATTGTAATCCACTGTAAATGATGTTTATGGTTTGACTTTACTGATGTTACCTGCGGGATGGTGAAATATGGATGTTACTTTGCCACACATTGGATGTTCTGTTGTTGTTTTGTCCCGTGCACTTCGGTATTCCTGTTTATGAAATTGGATTTTACCTACTAAATTTGCTGTCATGAGGGAGGTAGTTGAACTTTCGTACTATTTATCTGGAACTTCTTTTGTTGGCTATTGACCTCAGCGAATGAACTGTTGTGCTACGTTTCCCTATCTATTATTTTTTGTCTCTATATTTTTTCTATATATATATATATATATATATATATATATATATATATATATATATATATATATTTATTCTACTGTATTTGTACCGGTCTCTAATATTTTTAATCAACTTTTTAATCGCAGTTTATTTATTTATATTATTCTATTGTATTTTTAATCGTTTTTTATTATTATGTAAAAAAATTTTAACTTCCCTTTACTAATTTGGTTTTGTGGTCTATGTTGTACTTCTTTTATGTGGTCATTGGTGGGCTACGGCTTTTTGAGTCGATGACCTAACGGTCTTATTCTGCAATTAACTTTGTACCTATGTCTCAACTAGTATGAGCACTTCTTTTACACCCTAGTATAAATTCTTGGTTTTCTAATACAAAACCGTTAATATTGAATATATATACATATATATATATATATATATATATATATATATATATATATATATATATATATATATATATAAATATATATATATATATATATATAAAGTATCAGCACTGTTACGAAGTCATTAACAAAGTAAACAAATCTCTCTATATATATTTTTCTATTCTTTTACACGTATATATACGTATACCGTTTTACATGTATATGTATACTCCTTTACACCTTTTATTGTTTCAGTCATTTAACTGCGGTCATGCCGTTGCACCGCCTTATAGGGTTTTAGTCGAAGAAATCGATCCCAGGACTTATTCCTTGTAAGCCTAGGACTTATTTTATAGGTGTCTTTTGCTGAACTACCAAGTTACGAAATTAACACACCAGCATCGGTCGTCAAATGTTGGTGGGCGGGAAGACACAGTCATACACACACATGAATATATACATAAATATATACGATGGGCTCCGTTCAGTTTCTGTCTACCAAGTGCACTCACAAGGCCTTGGGTGACCCGAGGC
>NC_142936.1:65954522-65977022 GCF_046866305.1 Octopus bimaculoides | reverse complement strand
AACTCTTGAGAATTGGTGCCTTTTGATGCCTCTTTTTTCTTTTCTTTTCACCTCTTCTACATCTGCAAATTCCGTAGCAGCAGCTTTTGTCACCAGTGATGACCTTCGAAAAAAGATCCGGATCAGCTTCCAACTATTCTTTCAGTTCACAACACGCATTCAGTCGTGACTGCTTTTGATGTTACCGTCATCTGAATGCAGCCATGCTGGAGCACCGCCTGTACTCAAAGAAATCGATCCCAAGCCTTATTCTTTGTAAGCCTAGTACTTATTCTATCGGTCTCTTTTGCCGAACCGTCATGTTACGGGGACATAAATACACCAACATCGGTTGTCAAGCACTTGTGGTGGAGGTCAAGCACAGAAACAAATACACACGCACGTACGCATGCATGCACACACACAAACGCTCTCTCTCTCTCTCTCTCCCACACACACACACATACATATCTGACGGGCTTCTTTCAGTTTCCGTCTACCAAATTCACTTACAAGGATCTGGTCGGCCCGAGGCTCTAGTAGAAGATACTTGCACAAGGTACCCCGTAGTAGGACTGAATTCAAGACCATGTGTTTGGGAAGTAAGCTTCTTACCACGCAGCGTTTGTGTCTGTGCATGCGTGTGTGCGTGTGTGCGTGTGTCTTTCTTTCTGTGCTTGACCTCCATCCACTGGGATCAATTCATTCGACTAAAAATTCTTCAAGGCAGTGCCCGAGCCTAATTGCAAGCTAATCACTGACACACGTAAGAAAAAAAGAAAAGAAAATATATTCTTTTCTACACTAGTCACGAAATTTTGGAGGAGTGGGCCGGTCGCTTAGATCGACCCCAGGTGTGCAACTGGTACTTAATTTACCGACTCTGAAAGGATGAATGGCAAAGGCGACCGCGGCGGAATTTGAACGCAGAACATAAAGACAGACAAACTATCAATAAGTATTTCGCACAGCGTGCTAACGTTTCTGCCAGCTCGCCGCCTCAGAAAATATTATATATTAGAAGCAGAAATATCAAGAATTAGGTACTGCTCAGCAGCAAAGTGAATTACACCACCTGGACTTGGACACGAAAGCTTTTATAAAAATTTCCAATTAACAGCTCATATTTTTAGAAAGGACGTTCTGTATAGGGCCTTTTGTTAAGGTTTGATAGTTAGTCTGAAGTAGAAAACCTATTAAAAAATCATTATTTTTATGTTTTGAATTAGCAATAAAATAACAATATCGAACTGCGGAAAAGTGCCATCTTATATTGCGCAAGAATCTTTAGAGCAATTCTTGAAATTTCAAGAGCCTTGTTGTCAGCGGAATACAGGACAGCATCAGCAGTAACAGCAACAGCAACAACAATAATAACAACAGCAGTATCAGCAACTATACCAACAATGATAATAATATTTTCTACTATAGACTCAAGGTTTGAAATTTGGGGTAGGGGGATAGGCAATTCCAACAACCTCAGTACTCAACTGGTATTTATTTTTATCGACCCTAGAAGGTTGGAAAGCAAAGTCGACCTCGGCGGATATTGAACTCAGAACAGTAATACGGACGCAATACCGCTAAACATTTCGTCCAGTATGCCAACGATTCTGCGAGTTCACTGCCTTACCAACAACAACAACAACAACAACAATTTCAAATTTGGGACAAAGCTATCAATTTCGAGGAAGGGGGCTAGTCTGTTACGTTGACCCTACTGCTGAACTGATACTTATTTTATCGATCTCTGAAAGGATGAAAATCAAAGTTGAGCTCGGCAGAATAACAAGTCAACCACTTGTTATTCATGGATGACCTCAAACTTTATGCTAAAGATGAATGCCAAGTCAGTTCCCTCGTTGATACGGTGTATACTTTCAGTGCTGATATCAGAATGGAGTTCGGACTGAAAATGTGTGGTGTGTTAGTCTTGAAGAGAGCCAAATTCAAATGTGTGGACGGCCTAAGCAGATAGAAGAGACGGGCTATAAGTACTTGGGGATATTGGAAATGGATAAATTCATGGAGAAAAAAATGGCAGAAAAATTTAAGGAGGAGTACATGCGCAGACTGAGACTGATCCTAAAGTCGAAATTAAAAGGACGAAATAAGATTGAAGTTATCAACACCTGGGCGATTTCACTCCTTAGATATGGAGCAGAAATAATCGCATGGACAGCAGACGAACTAAACAGCTTAAACAGAAAGACAAGGAAGTTGACTCCACCCAAAATGTGACACAGATAGACTGTATGTACCAAGAAAAAGAGGGGGGAAAAGGACTGATTGGATGCAGACACAGCATTAGAGCAGAAGAAAATAACATAGCATGGTATGTAAAAAATACCACAGCACCACTATTATTGGAAGTAAGAAGGCCAGGCTTGTGTAGGATGAAAGACTGCAAAGACTGATAGGATGAAATGTAAATTCGACCTCATCGGGATTTGAACTCAGAACATAAAGACAGACGAAATACCATGAAGCGTTTTGTCCAGCGTGTAAACAATTCTCCTAGTTCACCACCTACCAATTAAGAAGAAGAATTCTTTCCAATATAGGCACAAGGAAGGTATGAAATTTGAAAGAGTAAGTCGACTACACTACAACCTGCATTTCATTTTATAGACCCTGGGGAAATGAATGCACGGCTGCCTTCTGTGAAATTTGAACTCAGAAACCTGCGAAGTTAATGTAGCCTTTTATCTTTCCTAGGTCTATAAAACATAGTACCAGTCAAATACATCATTTCCTCAAAATTTCTGGCCTTGTAATGAGAAACCATTATTTTAATTGTTGTTGTTTTTGTTTTTGTTGTTGTTACTGCTGCATTTTACATAGGCAATAGACCAGAAAGGTTTAGACAAATACACCTTCCTTAGATCTTGATGGATATGTTATTTTATCGACCCCGGAGAAACGTGCACTTGGCTTCGGCGAGATTTGAACTCCGGACGTAGAAGGCCGTAACGAAATACAACTATAAGTTCTTAATAATGAAGTTAACAATATAATGATAATAAAAGATCACCGGGTATCGTTTAATGGAGAAAAATATGGGCTGCTTGATTACGCTTCTTGACTGCTCTGAATAAATATCCATTAGCACCGATTAAATAACAACGAATCAGATAGAACAGAAAGTAATGAAAATTGTTAATGATAAAGCAGAGTATGTAATACATTCGATTTGTTACTGAACTGGTATTGATTTTTACCTCATATCAGTAATGCATTGCAAAAGTTCGTACTGGTCAGCTACCGGCCACCACGTAACGTAGGATAAACTGAAAACAATACCACGTCGATTCCGCCTTCTTACACGCACGCACAGAAAAATACGAGACACACAATACAAATAAAGCCATATTATTCTGTCTAAGGTTAGAAAGGGAATGTACACATTGAAGTTGATGCATAAAAAGTACGGTAACAAAGCGTCCAAATCGCCGTGTTTCCAGAAGTAAACAAACCGCCCATTGACAAAAATGGTGATAATCTAAATAAAAGGCTGGAATTTACTCCATAGCTCTCTGAAATATAATAGAAATGGACGTGAAAGGATACATTTCTGTGCTATACGCATGATTTAGTCTAACACTTTACCTCGAAAAGCAGTGCGATGACGTTTTCGATGGTAGGTGCCTTGTAAATAAATTTAAAAGATGACGACATGATTTACGCATATACAAACACACAAAATAGCAGTAGAAGGCAGAGTAGAAAGATTATGCACTTTCAATGCAATACAAAGCATGTGACCAAAGCACAAGATCCACGTATTGAAGGTGCACAGAGCTGCACTGTATTGTGCCGTAGCAAAACACAATATTTTTCTTTTTAATTGCGTTCTTAGGCGCTGAATCGGGGACCAACTAAAGCTTTGCACTTGAAGACTTACATATTACTTTTAAACTTTGGCGCAAGGCCAGTAATTTTCACAGGAGTGAAATCGATTACATCGACCCTGGTGCGTTACTGGCACATATTTCAACGATTTCCAATGGATGAAAAGCAGATGTATGCTATTATGCGGCAAAATACCTGGCATTGGTTAACAGAAAGCGAACTCTTCTGCAGCAAGACAAAGCAAGACGTCAAGCCACTCGAACGAGCCGGAATAAACTCCAGGAACTTGAGGGAATCGAATTGATGCTACACCCCCAGCATATAGTTCGGACTAGCTCAATCGGATTATGATTTGTTGCAATAGATGGCCCATTTTCTGCGCTCGTGACGCTTAATCAACCAAGAAAAGGTGGAAGTTTCAGAGAAGGAGCTCTTCGCCTCGAAAGATAAGAACTGGTATCAGCGCAGGATCAAAGAACTAGCAGAAAGATAGCTTCAGACAGTACATTTTCAGGAATAAAGCAAATTAGTTACCAAAATATTGCAAGACTTTTGACTCAACACAATATAAGTGTAGCAACGAACACAGCAGTCCTCCTGCTCAAGAATGGCTTGTGGCTTTTTTTTTCTTTTATTTGTTTCAGTCATTTGACTGCAGCCATACTGGAGCACCACCTTTAGTCGAGCAAATCGACCCCAGGACTTATTCGTTGTAAGCTTAGTACTTATTCTATTGGCCTCTGTTGCGGAACCGCTAAGTGACACACCTGCATCGGTTGTCAAGTGATGTTGGTGGGGGGGACAAAGACAGACACACAAACATATACATACATACATACATACATATATATATATATATATATATATATATATATATATATATATATATATATATATATATATACGACAGGCTTCTTTCAGTTTCCGTCTACCAAATCCACTTACAAGGCTTTGGTCGGCCCGAGGCTATAGTAGAAGACACTTGTCCAAGATACCATGCAGTGGGAATGAACCCAGAACCATGTGATTGGTAAGCAAGCTACTTATCACACAGCCACTCCTAGCTAAAAATACATATATATAAAAAACATCAATAAATCGTTTTCAAATTCCGATACACATCTAAATGCCATTTGAGGAACTAAAAGTAGAAATTTGTTTGTGGTTTATCTAATGTAATAATGTTACTATAGTATTATTGCGTTATGTGTTGTAGGTGTATTATTCTAAGTTGTCAATTGGTAGAATCGTTATTGCATCGGATAGAATTCCTGTATTTGTTTCACCTCTTTTCACATTAACTTCAAACATCGCCGACGTCAACTTTGCTCCCTATCATTCGGATCCGAAAGATAAAGTTCAGAATGATGGAATTCCTGGAATTGCTAGTGTGGAGTAAGATGTCTTGAGTTACACTCGGACATCAATATCAGTAGCGGCACTGTTGCCAAGCTATATCGGCCTTACTTTTTGTGGACAACATCAGTAGCATCAAGAGTAGATTTTTTGGCATGGGCAAATCTTCCATAGATAAAGCTTTGTCCAGGCCTCCAGCTTGGAGAAGAATTTTCTAGTTGCGCATCTATAATCTCATGCGACCATGAGTACGCATCTTTTTTTCGTAGCCTCTTTATTTTATAATCATTAATACTTTATTACCACTAATTATTTTATTATCTTTGATTCCGTTGTTACTGTTGGTGTATAGTCCTAATTCAACCTAACAGAGCACGCACAAGGTCAAAGATAAATCAGCCTTCAAATTTCCTTTTTATTTATATACGAAGATCTACGATATTCCCGCCCGTTTTTAGAGGAGCACTCAGTGAGTTGATGAATATTTGGCTGATATTTTTAACAGATCACAGAACACGTAGATATTCCCTTGTTAGAATAACTTTAGTAAGTGTTGTTCCTACAGCTTGGCTCCGTTGTGGTTTCTTTGTATGTAAATGCAATTATAGAAAGTTAAACAGTATTCAACTACACTTGCAGTCAAAACCGTACGTTATAACTATCATATCTACGCGTCAAGAGCGCGCCTATATCTCAAAATGGTGTGTAGGAAAATATCTGTTCGTCGGCCGCCATTTCTCTCAATCTCTCCATCGTCTGATTCAACATATTTGAACAAATTTATTACATATTGTTCCCCAATGATTTCTTTTACCATTAACGATCAACAACTTCCAACACTGTTCCTGTTAACTTAACTCTCCCTTGGATATTTGATATAGTTTCTAGCCACCAGTTAATTATATGCAAAATTAATACAAAATATACTTTCCTTTGTCATTATGTGTTGACCCAAAAGCAAGATTATAATGAATGTGAATAATTTGTTTTCTTAATATACCAACTCTAAAATAATTTCTTCTGAATGATTAATTATATTTGCTGACCATTTGTATTGAAATAATACTCACATGTTTTATTAAATTTGAAAGGGAATCTTTGTATATACATACATACATACATATATATATATACCATTGTTCTTGTTTGAATACAAAATCGATCAATCTACGAATGGCGACAGAATTTCTACTGGGAGGAGGAATCAAAAACGCTGGTAACATAATCAATATGTGTGTGAGTGTATGCGTGTGTGTGTGCGTGATGTGTGTATCTGTGTGTGGAATAAAATAAAATGAAATAAACCTATTCGTAAAAGATGGAACAAAATAAAAAATGAATGGACAGGAAAGAGGGTAAATATTGAAAGTATCAACGAATAATAGGTGTAATTCTATGATCCATTATTGGTGAAGGATTAATTCGATTGTAAGAACTGACCTGAAATGGATTAGCTGTAAAATTGTGTTTCTAAAGCATATGGTCGAGGTACTATAGAGGAACATTTGCTCAACAGCAAATAACAACGTATTAGGAACGAAGATCAGTTTATAGAGAAGTAATTGGCTGAATATTTGAAGGATGAGCGAGAGAATAAAATGAAGAAGAGTATAGTTATATGGGCAAAGATATTAAATGACAGCAATGTTAATAAACTGTAATCGTGATGACAGCAGTAAAAGTAGCGGTATTTCTTCCTTTATATGATGGTGTTTAGAGAGCTTGATGGTGGCGGATGTAGTAGGAATGAAGTAGAAGATAACATTAAATTACTAAGATATATATGAAACAAAAATAACAACTAATTGTAAGCAATGAAATAAAAACGATATTTACAAGTGTAAAAACAAAGGGAGAAAAACTGATAAATTCAATTTAAAACACTTATTCACAGAGTATTAGTTCATGAAAATAAAAAACAAATAGAAAACTTCAAGAAAATTTCTTCACAGTCCATCATTTTTAACAAGGCATTTCCATCATGCTCCAACAATAATAACATTGTCCAAAAGATTTGATGATTGAGAAAAAAATTGTTTAATTGTTGGTATTATCTCTCGGATTAAGTGAAAATCACGCCCAGTTCGATTTATTTCTCAATCTGTTTGCTTTGGTAGTTTTTATAGCATCAAGCAATAAGTTGTCTCGTTGTTATTTGATACTTTCTTCATTCCGCACGTTGTTGAAGAACAAATCTGATTTAGCAAACATAAATGTGTTCTGAAGAAATTCACACCAATCTCAGATGATGGAAGCATGAATTACGTGAAACTAGTCTTGATTATCGAACGCAAACCAATATTAGCAGCATTATTAACCTTGCACAGCATCTCCATCATCCTCCAAATCGACGCCATCTTCAACTCTCCTTTTCTCTCGCTCTCCTTAATTTTCCTTCTCTTATTCCCTTTCATCGGCTTATTTCCCTTCCCCATCATCCTCCTCCTCCTTATCAACATCATCATCATCATCAATACTATCATCGTCGTCGTCATCGTTACCATCATCATCGTCGTCGTCGTCGTCGTCGTCGTCACCATCATAATCAACAGCATTATTATTAGCACCATTAGCATCTAGATGCTGCCTTTCGCATATCTTTAAAGAAAATATCTATCGGTTTCAGGCCTTATCTAAAGCTGTTGTACCAAGAACAATTCCCCTCTGTCTCATTCTCTTTCCCACTCTCCTCATTCCTTCTCCCTCTCTCTCCCTCTTTCCCATGGTTTATATTATATATATATTACCATATATATATATATAAACAAATATATATAAATATAAATATACATTCATACATACACACACACACACACACACACACACACACACACACACACACACACACACACACACACACACACACATATATATATATATATATATATATATATATATATATATATATATATATATATATATATATATAAACACAACATTACCCCTACTGATACGATATGCCAGAAAAACAGTTTCTGTGAAGTATTAACGTCTCTTTTTGATTAAATCATTTCGAGGTCAGTATAAGGTCTTTGAATTACTGCCTCTTTTGAACGTGATATTTCCACGAGATGCCAATTTTATATATAAAAAAAAAATCATTTAACTCTAATCTATATTTACTCTACGATTCTCTCCCCTCCACAACATGCTATACTGTCTTTTTGCTTATTGTACGTGGAATACAACAGTCGGACCCCAATCAATACATCTTACCCTCTCAGTTACTCAGTGCTTTCTTAATTATACTATACACATCCACTGTAGGAAAAATGCTTCTTTTTTTTTTTTTTTCACCAAATGAATATAGCTTCGACCCTCAGTTATAAACCATTTAGCTTTGCAAACTTTCAGCTATATATTTTCCCCTGGGATTCCTTCATGCCCGTCTAACGGTCAGATTGCTCTATTCTCAATATCTAACTGCATTTGAAAAGTATTAGAAATATTTCTAAACTAGAACTTAATTCTTTCTGACTTTCTACTTCGTCGACATTTTTGCCTAATTTTGCCTCATCAAGTTGTACTTAACACAACACATTTCCTTTATTTTACTTTCTTAAAATATAAAAAATATAAGGCAGCGGACTGGCAGAGTCGTTAGCACACCGGGCAAGATTCGTAGCGACATTTCGTTTGTCTTTATGTTCTGAGTTCAATTTCTGCCGAAGTAAACTTTATCTTTCATCCTTTCGGGGCTCGTTAAAACAAGTACCGGTTGAATAACGGGTTAATATAATCGATTTACACATTTCCCCGAAATTTCTAGTCACGTACCAAAATTTGAAATCAATACAAATTAAATAAAAAAGAAGTACGAAATGAACTGATGTTTTTTTTTTACAATATATTGTGTATACACACACAAACATATATACGCACACGCATATACATATATATTTGATATATATGTATATATGTGTATGTGTGTATATATATATATATATATATATACACGTTGGAAATTTGAAATATATTTATATATATATATATATATATACATCTGTGTGTGTGTGTGTGTGTGTGTGTGTGCTATAAATGGACTACAATTACATGAAAATTACATTGTGAAGTGAAATTTGATATTTATCAACTGTTATTAGATTTATAAATAACTTACCGATAGTTACTCGTTGATAAAATAATATATCGAATAGGGGTAATTTTCACAAGACTATTCTGCATTGACAAAAATTAATGCCTAGGAATAGATGCGTATGGAATCACCTTTACGCTCTTATCGGGTTTATTCGGAAATATGACATTTGTTCGAACGCAAGACTTACCAGTCTAAGATAGAGTACATTTTTAAAATGGCATTAAAAGGCTAGAGGTCCAATTTATTTCCAAGGTCAAAACTAGAGATCCACTTTATTTCCAAGAGTCCACCAACCATACATAAGATCATCCAATTCAATGAGATTACAAAACAATTTAACAACAGAAGCATTTAACTGTTCTCTATCTCTTCTTCTATCTTTTCTTTTCTTCTCAGTTTTTTTTCTGCGCAAAACTGGAGAAGAAACTGGAGAGGACATGAAATGTAAAAACCAGTCTGGATTAATTTATGCGCAACTCCATTGTCTCCCGAGACAAATGGATGCCAACAACAACAACATTGCTAATTGTTTTAGTTTAATTTATTCTTTCATAAGATGGCTATTATTTACCTCCCCATTTAAACTGATTAAATAAGTATGCAAAATAAAGTCAAGTGATGACTTCCTATCCCAACATCACGAGCCATATTCCAATCGCCATATGCTGACCCTGCGACCAAGCCGATGACAGTGCTACATTTTCTATACGCTAATGAAGGAACAATGACCAAAAGTTTGGATTCTTCCCATTTCGCAGAGCATACCAGCCTATCAAAACCCTTCTGGACCTCTGTGATCATGTTGATAATTAGAATTGCCAAATTATTGTTATTCCTCTCTGAAGTTCAGATCTTGTAACATTTCACGAAATTTGTCATTAACTTTTAACGCCAGATGGCCCTGTGATAAAAGAGACTCCATGCATGATAATTCTCAGGCATCATAAATCTAGTATTACATCTTTTTAAAACAATATTGTGAAATATGATGAACATTTGTCTGCTACTTCTGGCAAATCGAGCGACCACAGAATGGCTGTCATATTTCTCTGAAGCTAACTAATTTTCTCTTGTAATACTATTAAAGTTCTTAATTGCTTACATGAATTATTAAATTAAGCGGAATTTTGTCTCCAAGATGGGCCACTGAGATCATATTATTCACAATATTTTTAATATTTAGTTAATAAATTAAAATGTTAGTCGAGTTCCTAACACATCTTCCTCATTGTGAATAGAATGTTCTAAATTACATGTTTCTTGAAATACCTAACATAAAATGTATTTTACCACCAGCAATTACTTGCATATATTTACTTTTCACTCTTCTTCACTACATATATATATATATATATATATATATATATATATATATATATATATATATATATATATGATTGTATGAATATATCTATATGATTGTATGAATACATGTATGATTGTTTGAGTATATATATGTATATATATATATATATATATATATATATATATATATATATATATATATACATATATATTAATCATTTATTTTTAACAGATGAAAACAGAGCCAAGAGGACAGTTTTTCGTGATTTCTATGTGATGACATTTATGCAATTTCTCTTTCCGCCAGAATTTGATTGCTTTTTACTTTACTGTAACCAAGCAATCATTTTTTTTATGTTCTTTCTGTTGTAGGTTTTAAAAGGCTTCCCTGAATGTTTACAAGCGGATATTTGCCTGCACTTGAACAGAAATCTTCTCAATAATGCAGCGGCCTTTAAAAACGCCAGCGAAGGTAACACAAATGTTTTGATATCATTTCAGACATCATAAACACGAAACGAAATCATTCCGTATTTCTCATATTAGAAATTTGCTGTTTGCTTTAGACAAAGATTTCAATTTTAATATATTAGTATAGCTATTGGTTTAAAACAGACAGAAACTAATTATCATTATCAATTCTGCAGATTGTATAATGTCTGTATATAATAATAGACAATAAAATTGTTTGGTTGGCTGGCTGGTTGGTTGGATGGTTTCTCCGGTCACGCTTACATTAGATAGAGAGAAAGTGAGAAACCAAACGTGAGATACCAAGCTAACATAAGAAGTGTAAGATGTGCGCACACACTAGGCTTGATGGCATATAATGAGTAAAGAAACACTATACACACTGAGAGAGAATAACTCATAGAGGCAGAGGAGATTGAGTAATTGATAGAGGACTTATACAAATGAGAAATAAACAGTTGTTCTCTGTAGACAGAATTCAACAGCGGTTAGTATTTTCAAGTTCGAATCTGCTAGAATATATTAAGAATGAATATGTACGTCATTATTTTCTTTTATTTAATTTTACTTTTAAGATAATTGTTCTTCTTTTGAAAATTATTGTTCATTTCATGATTTTGTATAAGAATCAAGAATTTGATAAAAGTTAAATTATAATTCTTGTGTGTATACCCATATTTTCTCGTATATGACTCATGGCAGCAAAGGCATGCTTTCAAAATTACTTGTCATATGCCGGATAACACTCAAGCGGATATATATAATATATAATATTAGACTTTTAAAAATATTCGGATTTTAGATTTATGATCGAAATGCGATGAAACGGTTGGTGAATATAGGGTAAAGTTTCTGATAAATTTACAGTTATCCTCTCTGAAATATTGATATTGAGAAAAACAAGTATGGAAGCTTTTCATAAAATAAAAGTAGCTTCCGCAATTGTAAGATATATTACATTTTGGTTATAAACAGGTTATTATAGTTCACATATATTTCTAAACTGAAATTAGACTTGTTTTATTTGCTTTTGGCGTCAGATATTTCATCAGCCTCCGTTGCAGCACATCAATTACATTTCTACCACAAGCAATATGGAAATCAGTTGTTATCTTCATATAGATTTGTTATATCAAAATATTGAAATGGTTCAAATAATTGCTTTATACTGTTATTGTATTGGATAAGCATCTAATGCATTATTATTGATCATATGGCAGTTTTTACAACAGTAATTATTGACAATGAACCTGGGAAAAATAAGTGATGATCGAATTGTTTTTATCTGTTTCCGTCTCTGTTCTGATTTAATATTTTTATTCATCTATGTATACATTGATTTTGCAATAATCAACACAACTTTGACGGTCAGGCCAAAGGACAAATAACGAAAAAAAGAAGAAATCAAACAAATTTGGTGTGTACTGTTTGCATGAAGTCACTACCAATTTTAACTCAGACAATCAATCCTCTTTCCTTGTTTAAAGATATTATTGAAAGTGTTTTATTGCATTATTTAGTTGTGTAATTCTGTATATCCGTTCGGATACCGCTGGAACACAGACAATGTTTAAACTAGCTTCACTGAAAATTTCTAAAAATACCTTTTACTTTTTTGTTTCTTTACTTTTGTTTTTTTTTTGCAAATTTCTATAGACTGTTAATTAATGATGCGAATATAAAGATATATGGCTACCGCATCCACCAGTGGCAAAAGCTCATGAAATGAAATAGGATACAGCACAAAATAATGGGTAATAACATCAAAGACTTATAGATCGTATTCAACAATTAGATTGAACAATTAATCTCGTTAACACCTGATTCATGTTTAATGAAATTCCATTCGAAAAATAAGTGATCAGCGGATGTTAATACTCCATTAGAAAACTAATAAGAGTCTTAAGTGTAAAATCTCTATTTCAGAGATTTTTACTCTGACGAATTCTAATAAACTTTAAACAGTTTATCGAAAGCTCGTTGTGATTCTTTACATTGTGCCTCTTGATATGAAACGCTATATCATTAACATCAGAAGAGCCAATTTTCATGAAGTTTTCAAGAATTCTAGAATTGAAAGTAGTTTGAAAACAAGCGACAAGCTATATAATTAAAATAAACGCCGAAGGAATTGAATAATGAGTAAACAGCATTGGCTTCACCTAGACTTTTAATATAGTATACTAATAATATATTTATAAAGGCAATGAGCAGGCAGAATCGTTAGTACACCGGACAAAATGCTTAGCAGTATTTCATTAGTCTTTACGTTCTGATCTGAAATTCTGCCGAGGTCGACTTTGCTTTTCATCCTTCTCGGGGTTGTTGAACCTCAGTATCGATGTAACTGACTAGCTCCCTCCTCCAACAAATTTCAGGCCTTATGCATATAGTAGAAAGGCTGTTAACACTATTTATGCAATGTATTAGAAGTATTGATATATTTAAGGTAGCGAGCTGGCAGAATTGTTAGCAGGCCGGGCAGAATGTTTAGCGGCATTTCGTCCGTCTTTATGTTCTGAGTTCAAATTCCGCTGAGGTTGACTTTACTTTTCATCCTTTCGGGGTCGATAAAATAAGTACCAGTTGAGAACTGGGATCAAAGCAATTATCCTACCCGCCCTTTGAAATTGCTGGCCTTGTACCAAAATTCGAAACCAATATAGTTTAAGACTGCTTAAAGCATAGAGAGTGAATTGGTAGAGGTGAGCAGACTGCTTGGCGGTATTTCGACCAACTCTCTGCGCTTTGAGTTCAAATCCCACCCAGGTCAACTATAATTTTCATTCTTTTGACGCTTATAAAAACTTATCAGTCCATAGAGCTGGACTGCTGGAAGTATTTTCACAGAAACCTTGCGTTATGAATTCGAATCTCGCATGGTCTTCCCGTCAACCTGTTTAACATCACTGCCTGGCACCTTGGGTAACGTCAGCGGATCCCACTCATTTGCGAACATTGGGACCTGGTTCGAGGTTACCTTTCTCCTCTCTGCCACCCATTAGCCCCACAGATCCTGTAATGACTGTCTTTCTCCCTAAATAAAATGCTAAAATTAACACTATTATAAATTTGATACTTTAAAGCAGAGTTGTCAATCGTTCAGACCAAACGCTTCGTCGAAAAGACATGAGTGTTTACTAATTAGTAGACAATAATATTGTTGTTTTTAATTCCATGTAAGCACTGATGTAACAGACCAATGAACAAAGGCATTCTGATCTTCGCCATCTTGTATTGTACCTGCTATGATAAAGAAACACAAAAATTTGTTTGAGATTTTTTACTAAAAAAGTATTTATTTTTATCGTTAACAAAATAAACGTTGTTACTATCAACGACAAACACCAGGATAATTCGAAGCTTATTGTTGTTGAACTACGTATGAATGTTGCTATTGTCATAAGTTTCTTGTTGTTAGCTTGTCATGGTTTGTTGCTGCCGCCACCGCCGTTCATTGTTTTTATGTTGTCACAGCTCTCTGGTCTACTGCTGGTTCACTGCAACTGTATACTGACTGCTGTCTGCCGTCTCCGTCTGCTGCTCAGAAAAATCAGCGCCAAAGATGAAATTGTTATTAGATCCGGTTCCACACTGCGGAATTTGAACTCAGAAACTAAAGACTACGCATTCTATCCGGCGTGCTAGCGATTCTGCCAGCTCGCTGCCTTGGTTTACTTTATTATTAACACAACATAAGGCTGCGACTCAGCAGAATCACTACTGTACCGGAATAAATCTTTAGCAGCATTTCTTCCAACATTACGTTCAGAGTTCGAATGCTGCCGTGGACTATTTTGCCTTTCATCCTCGCGGGGTCGATTAAAGAACTACCTGTTAAAAACTGGGTCAATGTAATCAGCTTACTTCATCCCCCGATATTGTTGGCCGTGTGCCAAAATTTAAAACCAATGTTATTACCACATTTCTCGCAAATATTTAAAAGCGTAGACTGCAAAACTATTAATATTGGACTAATCTTTAAATTTGATACTCATTAATAACCCAAAGTAAAACTTAGTGTACACCTGTACAGATGAACAACGACAGTTTAGAATGGAAAATATGTTTTTTAAGAAAAATAGAACTATATCTTGTAGCTGAGTTTTGAACTTGCTTCTCCAGGTTTTCGATGACAGGAAAAGTGAGAGTAAAGTTTTATATGGGACATAGTTACGAGTGTCTGTATATGTATATATATGTGTCTATGAAGTGTGTGTAATATATTTGTGTGTGTGTGTAATGACTAAGGAAAATAGACTAATAAAGGGGCATATAAGCTCTCGACACAAAAATAGAAGTCTTTACTATCGGCATGGGGGTCAGACCCACATCCCTTTGTTAACGCGACTAAGTGTGTTACGCGACTAAGTATGTATGTATGTATATATATATATATATATACGTATATGTATACGTATATATGTATATACAGATGTATATACAAATATATATATATATATATATATATATATATATATATATATATATATATATATATATATATATATATATATATGTGTGTGTGTGTGTGTGTTGTTGTTGTTGTTATTGTGTGCATACATCAACAACTGATGCATCTGGACACGTTTTCAGTGATGTGCCTGGTATCATCGGGCGTTTCGGGTCTTTCAACGTCATACATCCTCCTCCAGGTGACCTTATGGACGCCCAACCTTCCGCGTTCTTTTACATGGCTTAGAAATATTGGAGGACCGTTGCAATAAGTAAGTGAGTCTGAGAAGGGTATATGTTGGATAAGATCATTATTAACTGATCCACCTGTGTGACGTTTCCTGTCCATAAAGATTTAGCTTTATATGTACATACGTACATATACATATACGTATGTATATATATATATATATATTTATATATAGAGAGAGAGAGTGAGAGAGACGTGTGTGTGTGTGTGTGTGTGTGTGTGTGTGTGTGTGTGTGTGTGTGTGTGTGTGTGTGTGTGTGTGTGTGTGTGTGTGTGTGCATATGCTTATAAACGATTTCAATTTTCTGCATGATTATATTTTCTTTCCAAACATTTCGTAGGTGAATATAATTCAAACAATTGCCATGCCACTCAGATCCTTAAATGCTAATATACTTATTTAAGAATCTGTAGAACGGACCGGAACGATAGCAGTTTCTCTCACACTTGCGTAAGTGATATCATAAATAATCTCAAAATCAATAAAAAGCAATGAAATGAAACGTTATCAATGTTTTACAATAATATAATAATGATAATTCATCCAGCTGATTTAGATCTAACTAATATGATAATTAACTTGATTCAAACACAACGACAAAAGATATGGAAATGTTGTAGGGAATGATAACTATAAGGCTGATCGTGTACTGTTTATATCGTAGCAAACTGGACAGGAAGGCGGTCGCTCGAAGAATCTGAAATAGCAGTCAAATCTTTCTCAGATCACGTTGTATAAGGTTCTTTATTATTCTAGCAAAGCGCATTCAGTAATGTGAGTTATACTATGCTTAAGACAAAAAAAATCCATGGTCACGGTTCGAATGATTATGTGTTAAGCAAAGTAAACAACCACACAAAAACAACATTTAAGTTATATTTGTAATTTGAGAATAATTCCTTTGCTTTTCTCCCAACACAACTTGGACAAAATTATGTGTTATGCCTACCATCTAGATAAGAGTGTGTGGGGGTATGTGTGTGTATGTGTGTACTTATGTGTGTGTGAACTTTTTCCTTGTGCGTGTATATATATTCTTTTCCAGCTGATTTGGGGTTGTATGGGAGATCATCAGGAAGAGAGTTCACTTCCAACACGTAGGATATTATTTTCTCCACTTTTCAGCACTAAGATACTGTATCTATTTTTGCTTCTGTTGCTTAGCAAGTTCTGTCTGACAGAGTATGCGATATTCGAAGGCTGTCAGCACTAATCTCAGCCCTCTACCTCCTTTATCTCTTCTTAAGTAGAGCCTGTCGATATCACTATTGTTATCGAGATTTCCAGTTGATATTAGCATCTTGCGGGTTTTAATGCCTATGAAGTGGATTTCTTCTACAGATCAGTCAACTATCCCAAATGTAGAAATGGGCAATGGTACTGAAAATGCATTGTGGGATATTATCTTCTTGCAAGAGGAGAGTTCGGACTGCCATATATTGCTTAGTCTGGTGTAATATCCATAGGTCATTTTATCTTTATTCACAGTACCTTGGTATGATATATCTTCATCAATGCCAAGGTAATCGTAGCCTTCTTTGTGTGGGACAGAAAAGATAGTGAGACCATTGATGCACAGGATTTGTGTCTGAGTGTTTGATTTTCCCTGTTCAACACTTAAATAGAACATTTCTGGCCAAATTCCATTCCTATGTTAGCTGACAATGTTATTATTAATTCCAGTTGTCAATGTGTTCATTTTTTTTTTTTTTGCATTGTTAATATTTTTAGTATAGATTTTAAGGTCAACCACAAAGAAAGTATGGGTTACATTAATATCTCTTGCAGTTTCAGACCCTAGCATGTAGCCACTTGTTTCTTGTAGCAGGAATGCCAATGGTTTTAATGCCAAAAGGAACAGAAGTACAGAGGGACTATCTCCCTCGAACGTTTCCTTTGAAATATTTATAGCATTGGAGCGGATCGTTCCACTCTCTATTCTAAGTGAGAGGATTGTGGTCCAGGTCTTTGTGAGCTTCTCAATGCCAGCAGTTAAGGTAGCTGGCACTTTCAAAATGGAGACACATACAGCAGTCATGAGTGGAGATTGAATGTATGTATACACACACACATACACACATACAAATCTGCGTGTGTAAATATATATACATATATATACATATATATATATTTATATATTTGCATATATATATGCATATATATATATATATATATATATATATATATATATATATTTATATATATATATATATATATATATATATATATATATATATATATATATATATATATGTATATATATATATTTATATATATATATATATATATATATATATATATATATATTTATATATATATATATATATATATATATATATATATTTATATATATATATATATTTTATATATATATATATATATATATTTTTTATATATATATATATATATATATATATATATATATATATATTTATATATATATATATATATATATATATATATATATGCATATATATAGATATTTATATATATGAATATATATATATATATATATATATATATATATATATATATATATGCATATATATATGTATATATATATATATATTAATATATATATGCATATATATGTATATATATTATATACATATTCATATATATATGTGCATATATATATGCGTGTATATATATATATATATATATATATATATATATATATATATATATATATATAAAAGAATATACGATCAATATTAAATCCTTTAAGTCCATGGAATACCTTTGGTCATAGATCTGTTCATCCAGAACTGACATGGTGTTAAATAAGGACAACAAAACTAGGTATTATAGAAATTATATAAGATGTATGTATATATATATATATATATGTGTGTGTGTGTGTGTGTGTGTGTGTGTGTGTGTGTGTGTGTGTGTGTGTGTGTGTGTGTGTGTGTGTGTGTATGTGTCCGCGTGTGTGTTTGTTTATAATCATCGTAACATGAAATCCTTTATGCCCTACTACTCCATTATCCTTTTAAACCACATGAGCCGAGTCATTAAATCACTAGTTTAACTTGAAACGAATAAGTAATTTCACATCAACCATCATCGGACACAATGTGTGTCGAGTGACATAATCTTCATTGGTACCCAATGATAAAACAGTCAAACATACCTGAAGGAATTCTTTACTGATGAAAAGAAAACTGTAATTTAACCACTTCTCTCTCCAATCAGCAAATATCAATTACTCCAAAAGCCACGGATTTGTGCATTTGATAGTTAACAACTCATCACCTATGTCTGTGTATCTGTGTGTGTGTGTGTGTGTGTGTGTGTGTGTGTGTGTGTGTGTGTGTGTGTGCATTTATGCGTATATACATGAATGGATGAATGAATTCATATATATATATATATATATATATAAATGCATTATATATAAATGTATATATTTATATATGTATGTATATTTAAGTATATATATAAATATAATTTCATCTATGCATATACATATATATATATATATATACATATATATATATATATATATATATATATATATATATATATATATATATATATATATATATATATATAAGTATTAATAATAAGGGAAGAAAATGTAGCGTTGGGAACATATAGTTAATTTATTTGTATCAGTCTGAAGTTAAAATTTAAATACAACTCAAAAAATAATTTACATATGTTTCGATTCTAGGCCCTTAATAATGCATAGTTTGGACCATTTATTTGACCCAAATGCTTCGAACTATGTGTTACTAAGGGGCCAGAATCGAAACATATGCGGGACTTTTGTAGGGTTTTTCTTAGTTTGTTTTTTTACTTTTTTAAAATGCATTTTTATTCAAATTTTAACTTCAAACTATGATACAAATAAATTAACTATACGTTACCAACTCTCCATTTTCGTACCTTATTAATAATTCTTATATTAATTCTAAACATAACGTTTCTGGGATATCCCCGAGTATGGGATATTCCATCATCAGAGACAGGTAGGGAAAATAGGGAAAATGAGAATGGCATATATTAATAAAATCACGACATAGAGGAAGTGAGTAAAGGAATAAGGAGATGAAGAGAGAGAAGAAAAAAGATGCATAAAAGTTCACAATTCAACTTTCCGATGTTGTAGATGCAAGTGCATAAGTCCTTAGGTGCAATCCTGCGTAGGTCCATGTGGGTTAAAATCCTGATATTGTAAACATTCAGATAAAAAATGACACGAACATATCAACTTTCAATAACAGAATGGTAGCGGAGGTGGCTATTAAGTAGTAAAAGAAAAGTAAGCAAACAGAAAGAGAGGTAGATAGAGTGGGGAGGGTTTAAGGATTGGCTTTAGGATAAAGTAAGGTGTATAGGCATAAGAATATTATGTACAGAGGTAACCAAGAAGATAAAGGAGAGAATGAAGAGGTAGAGGAAGATAGCGTAAAAAAAAATAGAGCGAAATGAAAGGAATTTAAAGAAAGTAGTAGGTACCGGTGGTAGTCTTCCAGCCGGTGGAATCGGTGGTAGTCCTCTACCCAACGCTGCTCGGTATCAGTGTTGTCATAAATAGCTTAGAATTACCTCCAAACCATTTTATCCAACGTTCGAACAGTCCGACTATCTGTTGCCCGCTGTAATATTAACTTCTTTTATTGTTTTCAAAAAGATAAATGACAAATGTGACCTAGGCAAGATTCGATCTGAGAACTTAAAGATACTGAACATGTTCGTCTGAGACGGCAACGATTCTGATAGCCTTTGTCACGTCAAAATCGCTTTAATTCAGTTCCAGTCCATATTCTTACTCAGTAATGTTGCATTAAGTTTTGGGTTTCAGTTAAAATGCGTTTGCAGTAACATAGTAATACTGTATGAGTTTTCATATAAAACATTTCTTTATTAGTTACACATTCCCTGCTAATTCGATTGGTGTTCGTATTTTTACTCCTTGATGCTTCGTTAACGTTTAGTTTTAAGCTAAAATGCTTTTACAACAGATATGACATTTCTTTGCCGTAAAGTATCTTTCATTGACCATTTTGTTTGTCTCTTTCTATTTCTATCTCTCGTACTTTATCTGTAGTCTGACCATTCTCTTCATCCAAGCAAACAAGTACGGCTTCAATTAATGGACCTCGAAACAATGTTAACCCATCTTTGGACACTTGTGTGTGTGTGAGAGAATACACATACAGGCGCACAAATATAGACACACATGCATGTAGATGCAGACACATCACACTTTACTAAAGACACACACAGTGCATGCATACATATGTGTTTGTGTGTGTATGTTTATATCTTATTTCTTAAATCAGTATGTCTGTGTATGTGTGTGTGTGTGTGTTTGTGTGTGTGATTGTGTGTGTGTGCGTGTGTGTGTGTGAGTGCGTGTGCGTGCGCATTCCTTATGGATTTGATAACTAAGTTGCCGATTTTGACTTATCGGTTATCAAAAGATTTAGTAATCTTTCGGCTACCAAATGAACTTCATTTTAATTTACATAGTTGCATTACAAACATTTAACATAATAATCTTTCTATAAGTCAACAATCGTAAACGACATTTTTAACCACACCACCACCACGAGGTCACATTTTCTATATGAGTGTATGTGCTTGTGAGTGTGTGCATGTGTGTGTATGAATGTGCGTATTTGTGCATTTGTTACGTACGTTAGGCCAATGACTGAGAAGTATATGTGCGTGAGTGTATGAGAGGGTGTATGTGTCTGTCTGTATACATACATTTTTGTGGCGACACACACACATCTAAAGACCAAGGAAGACACACAAGGACAGAGTTAGGCCCGAGGTGTGCATGAATGTATTTCTGTGTGCGTCTGTCTTAGTATATATATGTGACTGTATGCCAGAGTGTATGTGCGTACGAGTGTGTGTGTGTGATAATTTTTATACGTTAGGCCTCAAACAATTAAACACACACACATCTACGCATACATATACAAATGTAGTGAGATATGACAGAACTATTTTATCGCTGTGACATAATTTAGTTGTGCTTGGGCAGACGCCAGCCAAGTAGGGTTGGCGATGTAGTAATACAAGCAACAACTTCCGCCCAACAGTGAAACGCGCCGATTTTGAAAGAGTTTAGTTTAGTTGCGCTCTGGACGTTGAACGAACAACAGCGTTCACTTTGAAGTAGCACTGTTTGGATTTTCCTTGTCATCATGGAGAGTTACGGTTTAAGCAGCATTAACTATTATCACTATACACTGAAATATTATTCTGGTTTTAGAAACCAACAAGAAAATATAGCTGATTTGGCAGCAATAAGTTTTGGTATTTCAATTAAGAAATCTCAGGGTCAAATCCTCAAGGTAGTTGTACTTGATCTCTCTACTACATGCTTCTCACACGGTCAACACTATGTTACTTGGTCGCGAGTTGGAAGCAGCAACAATTTATTCATTTCGACACCAACAAAAAGTTACACAATGATTATTATTTACCCTGAGGTGCTTCAACATTGACAGATTTTCAGTTCGAAATTCTATTATCATTACAATACGGATATTTTCAAAAGTAAAATAGAGACATTTTGTAATAATTATGAGAATATATCTTTATATTTATTGTTTACTAATGTGAATAAGAACAGTAGTAATCCAGGCAACACCAGGTCATTCAGCTAGTATATATATATATATATATATATATATATATATATATATATATATATATATATATATATATATATATATATATATAGTTTTAGGGAAAATAACCAAT
>NC_142936.1:65944522-65952022 GCF_046866305.1 Octopus bimaculoides | reverse complement strand
TTATCTTCATCATCATCACTATTATCATTATAATATCATTATTATTATTATTATTATTATTATTATTATTATTATTGTTATTATTCCAGGTTGCCTACGTGTTTTATCTATGAAATTCAGGTCGACGCATGCCCCTCCGGGGGACACATTAATACACCCAGGTGATATACTACACTCCATATATTTTATTGCGTCGGGATCTATAGAAATATCTAAAGATGATATAGTCATGGCAATTTTAGGTACGTATGAATTTCCTTCGGTAAATATACAATGATTTTTACGTTGTGTATCTTTCGCAAAGTTAATCGTTTGATACTATAGATGCCCTGTTATATTATAATACAGATAAAACGGTCAAAGTATGTATGATAGTAAGTTAGGCAGCTGCAGCTATGTTTGGTAGTTCAAATGTCAATGTGGAAGTTTCATTTGATTTTACATAAACTCAGGCTGCGAGGTAAGAAACTTGCTTCCAACCACATGGTTCCGGATTCAGTCCCACTGCGTGGCAACTAGGTCTTCTTCTGCTATACCCTCAGGATGACCACAGGCTTGTGAGTTTGTTTGGTAGACAGAAACAAAAAGAAGCTTGTCGTATTTATGTGTGTGTGTGTGTGTGCGTGCGTGCGTGTGTGCGTGATTGCGTGTGTGTGTATGCGTGCGTGCATGTGTGCGTTCGTGTGTCTGATTATGTGTTTGCCCACCACCAACGCTTGACAACCGGTTTTAGTGAGTTTATATCCCCGTAACTTAGCAGCTCGGCAAAAGACTGATAGAACAGGTACCAAGCTTCACAAAAAAAAATAAGCACTTGGGTTGATTCGTTCGACTAAAATTCTTTAAAGCGGTGTTGAATGACTGAAACAAGCAGAGAAAAAAAATGTAGGAAAAGTGGGAAAATAAAAATATGTTCAGATAGTTACCCAGCATCGAACATCATTTATAAGCAGTGTGGTTGTCATTATGACGCAATTAGTGAATATCTGGTGTTAAAAACCTGCAGGGTCTATGAATATCCCGTAGTCGTTCAGCTGCATCCTTTCGTAACAAAGTCCTACTGGTACGACATGTGGCTACAAAACAACGACACCATTTATTAATTCTTACCTCCTACATATATATTTTTAACACCAAATTATAAAATGTCATATCAACTACATAACTCTTATGAGGTGTTTCGTCATACGTTTACGTTGAGTTCTTCGTTTTCAAAAACGCACAACTCTAAACGAAATTTACATAAATGAATGCTAAAGGATAAAATAAAAAGATTTTGTGGCAGTGATTGATAGAGCTATTGATCAGCCAAGATATCCGAACATAATATTGCTAATTGTACACACACACACATACATGTAAATACATATATATATATATATATATATATATATATATATATATATATATATATATATATATATATATATATATATATGTATATATATATATATATATATATATATGTATATATATATATATATATATATATATATATGTATATATATATGTATATATATATATATATATATATATATATATATATATATATATATATGTATATATATATATATATATATATATATATATATATATACACACATACATATATATGTGTATGTGTATATATATTTACATATATATATATGTGTGTGTGTATATATGTGTGTGTGTGTATATATGTATGAATGTGTGCATATATATATATATATATATATATATATATATATATATATATATATATATATATACGTATATGTATAATACAAGCGTGAACGAAAAAAAGAAAATAGCACTCAATACATTTGCTAGGAGTTAGATATATTCCTTAATAGTAGTTTGGCACAGTTTCATATGACTTGAAGTTTTGTTTGCGCGTTAGACGGACCCATCTGATAAGATATCAGAGGAACAATCTGTTATCTGATGCGATGGTTTTGCTTAACGCGTCCATGAAACTCTGTCATATGAAGCTGAGTGAAATTATTATTAAAATATATATAAAGGCGGTGAGCTGTCAGAATCGTTAGCATGGCGGGCGAAATGCTTAGCGGTATTTCCTCTGCAGCTACATTCTGAGTTTAAATTCCGCCGAGGTTGACTTTGCCTTTCATCCTTTCGGGGTCGATAAATTAAGTACCCATGAAACACTGGGGTCGATGTAATCGACTAGTCCCCTTCCCCAATATTTCAAGGCTTTGTGCTTTCAGTAGAAAGGATTATTAAGATATATAGATTGTGTGTGTGTGTGTGTGTGCGTGCGTGAATGCTTGTAGATATATTACTAAGTGTGTTTAACATTTATTTTCTTATTTTATTGATATATTCAAGGGAGATGAATCTAATATATACAAGTTATCCAGCTAACAAAAGTTGAAAACACTCCAAAATTCGTCGAATCTTTAATGTATTCTTGTTTGTAATATATAAATTAACTAATTTATATATTAAATAAGTACTTTTAAAAAACTAAATAAATACAAATTTTAACAACGACTGTTGATCTTTAAATTAGATGTGTTACACTTATATTTTTCGAAAACTTTTCGTCATAACTTTACAATACAAAATGGTTGATATTTTACGAATGTCTTCGTTAATATTCCAGGTAAACACGATATATTTGGTGGCGACATTAGAGATAAAGGACCAGAAGGAAAAGCATTATATACAGTTCGCCCACTTTCTTATTGTGATATCAATAAAATCGATATTGCAGAACTAAAAGAAATCCTTAGAACTTATCCAGAATTTGCAGGAGATTTCTTATTAAAATTTCAGTTAACTTTCGATTTAGAGAAGGTAAGTATTCGACTACAATTCCTAGTATTCTATTGTTTCTTGTGCCGTTTATCAATTAGATACATAGAAGGAGTTGGTATGTGGTAAGTGGCTTGCTTACTGCGTGGCACCTTGGGCATGTGTCTTTTAGTATAGCCACGGGCCGACCAAAGCCTTGTGAGTGGATTTGGTATACAGAAACTGAAGGAAGCTCGTCCTATATACATATACATACATGCATGCATGCATATATATATATATATATATATATATATATATATATATATATATATATATATACATGTATGTATATGTTTGTGTGTCTGTGTTTGTCTTCCCATCAACCATCGCTTGACTACCGATGCTGGTGTGTTTACGTCCCCGTAACCTAGCTGTTCGGCAAATGAAAACGATCGAATAGGTACTAGAGTTACAAAAGAATAAGTCCTGGGGTCGATTTGTTCGACTAAAGGCGATGCTACTGGATGGACGCAGTCAAATGACTGAAACAAAATAATAGAAAAAGTAAAAGAATAAAAGAAGAACCGATTTATGGGTAGGGGATAGGAGGTAAATTTTTTGTTTTTCATTTTTTTCTAAATCGCATAAATTCCCGTGTGTAGAACACAAATTCACTAAAATTTACTGAAAATTCCCCAAAAAATAACGAAAAGTCTATGCGGGATTATATGGGGTGCTTAAACTAGAACTCCACCAAATGTGTTTCTTTACCCAATAACCGTTTATGTTATTAAGAAATTTGAAAGTTTAATGCGTATTGGAAACATTTTTCTGCACACTTGTATGTATTTCTCTTGCTTTGGTTGGAACTCGGAAGAGGACATTTTAGCAAGCTCCAGTGTACGTTATTTAGAGCATACTGAAATACACCATATAATGTATTACATTTTTGTTTCGTTTATTCATAAAATCATTTTTATGAAAGATTTTGTTTTATTTAGACATTCATTGGTGTTAATTGCACAATTTCCTGAAATTTAATATCACCACTAAGATATAATGTTTTAGCAACTTCCAAATGTGATTGAAATAAACATTACACACAGCTATCTGTTGATGAAATGTAATTAGACATAATTGACTACGTAGTATATTAACTGAATTAAGTTATGTCACGAGTGGAGATGGAGGGGGAACCGGAACATCGTAAACTTATAGATGTTTATGTCCGTTCTGACATTATTTATACGATTATGACAACGACAACGATGATGTCGGTATAAGAACAAAAATGATTTGGAAAAAGATATGTCGTTGTGCATCATTTATTAGTGGGTTTGTGGCAAACTTAAAAACAGTAAACCTAAGATTGGAACGTGTTTATAACGTTATAGTCCGTAAATTTCATGGCCTAACTGGATAATGTATGCATGAGAGAATGAAGTCTATATATATATATATATATATATATATATATATATATAAATGCATGTTTTATTTTGTTTTATTTTGTTTAATAAATTTTAATGTAAGTTTTGGAAATCCTTGGATCCTTAATAATTTACTTACAAGTTTCTCTATCTCCGGATGCATTGGTCCTTAATAAAATTTGTATTTTGTAATTTAGATTTTGCTCTTTTCACAAAATACTATTTTCCTGATATATATATATATATATATATATATATATATATATATATATATATATCAACGTTCAATGAAAAACGTATATCAAACAAACATTTCTATATATTTTGGAGTTAGATATGAAATGGGGAATTAAATCTGGAATTTGGAAATAACAATTTTTTAAATCTTTCGACATCTCTTCTTTAGAAGTAATTTAATCGTCACCTTAAGATTGACTTAGAATTACCCTGTTTCAAATAAATCGGTGAATAAATAGGTTAAGTTTTATTGAATGCATAAAGAAATTGTTTGATACCACGTTTAGTGTATAAGCATTCATAACATAACAAATATGATGGTCTCAATCACTTTACTCGTTCTAACATATGGCGAAACAGACATTTAAAAACATACTCGCGCACACACACGCTCACATGCACACACATTCACACATACACACACACACAAACACACACACACACATATATAGATAATACTCATATATATATATATGCCTGTGGATTTGTAGAACATTTAGATTGTCGAGGGAAAATGTCTTGAGGTCTCTAGTTAAAATCTGAGAGCTAAATAGTAAAGCAAACTTGTTAGATTAACATTTCTGAAAGAAGATTATTATAAATACAAGTAGCCAAACGAATCAGAATTACTTTATGAAATGGATATACCGGAGAAGTGATTGGACAAACATAAAACTGGGCTTTGACTTAAATTGGTCATTTGTTGTTAATATTCTTATATATTATAGGTACACATCTATAAATCTAGGTTTCCTATCTCGGTAAGCGGTATAAAAGTAAGCGACACCAAAAATCAATAGACACATAACATTCTAAGATTGACATCTAAATATAGGCTGTACACAACTAGAAACTGCTAAAATGTCGTATGATCAAATAAGAGCAAAATTATTTGCCAAAGATAAAAAGAGAAAATTAGAAGGTCAATAAAGAATCATATAAGGATATTTACAAATTTTATGATTACATCTCAGCATTTGATGATTTGCCTATGAAATCATATGAGAGATTATAGATTTGTAGGGAAAAGATGATTTCGATCAATTATGTTTCACGGCATACATCAAAGAAAATAAAGAGTTACTTTAAAGAAAACAAAAGTAAGTTAATAATATAGCTTCAAATTCACCAGACCTGAACCTCATTGAGAAACTATGGTATACAATCAAATGACTATTTAATATACGGAAACTACTATATAATCATCATCTGGCTGATGGTTTCTCTAAAATATGGAATGATCAAATCGGCAATCAGACATCATTTTTCAGAGTTGAGTCGAATTAACAGTCAATAGACTGAAGTTGATTGAACATAAAAATATGTGATTAATTATTGATTGATTTGTGAATAAATCTAATCTTTTCTTGTAGTATTTTTTTTATATTCCTAATGCGACATCACTAATTCACACGTGTGCTCTTGAAGAGCAAATATTAATATAATTGTAAATTAAAGCATCGTTTGTGCAAATAATATTCTTGCAACTCAGCAATTTTTTAAATATATTCATCAACTAAATTACTATTTAACAATGCTTTTAATAGAATTCTTCAGTAATTCACATTATTTTTTTGCATATATTCAATATACTTAACTTATACACTTCCAATTATGTTTATGTATGCAACGATTACAACACAAAGAAGAATTGTGCCTCTAATGTGCTTCATACATACATACATACATACATATATGAACCGCACGCTTATGATATATATAATCTTACGTTGTTATGTAACACTTACATATTAAAAGAGAAGCAAGTTGACATTCTGCTTCTATCAGAAAAACGGTGAAAATATAACACGCGCGTGGTTTTCTGCGTCTATTCAACTAATATTTTATACTCATTCAAATTACAGAACACCCTTAATATAATATAATATAATATATATATTATATATATATATATATATATGTGTGTGTGTGTGTGTGTGTGTGTGTGTGTGTGTGTGTGTGTGTGTGTGTGTGTGTGTGTGTGTGTGTGTGTGTGTGTGTGTGTGTGTGTGTGTGTGTATGTATATATAATATATATATGTATGTTGTATATATATAATATATATACTAAATATATTATATATATAGTATATATATTTGCTTATTACTAGTTGTGTATAGTATTCAGGTATGCTTGCTGCATAGTCTAATTATATGCATACGTATTTATATGTATGTGTGTGTACATATATATTTATATGCTTCTAAGTAATTTGACTCCTGATAATTTGACTGCCAGGCAATTTCATTCCCAGTAATTTCACTCTTAATATTAGAAACAAAATAAGTACATGAAACGCTGAAAGTTGTTGTTGTTGTTGCTATTGTTGTTGTTATAATCGTCGTTGTTGCTGATTTACAAGGTAATTCAGTTAACTAAACGTATCTTTTCAGTCACCTATTCGGTTGTTGATTTACAGTGTTAATTTGGTTAACTGAAAGTATCTTTTCAGTCATCGGGTGTCTTATTTAAAGAGTTTACATGTTCACATGTGCTCTATCCTTGCCTCATTCGTTACTGTTGTTGAAGGAGATAGCCAATGAGATGAGATAGTGGCGAACTTTTCTTGCAGTCTGATAGTGGCGAAACGAATGTAGACAGATTACTTGAGCTTGCAACTGATAAAGGGCTTGATGACTTATTTAATGTAAAACATTGGGCAGGTGATGGAACTTTTAAGTACTTCCCAACTGTATTTTATCAGTTGTACACGCTTCATATTCAAGTCGGTTCATTCAGTATTCCGCGATTGTTTGCATTACTTTTAAATAAAAATCAAGAAACTTACACCTGCTTTTTTAATAAACTAAATGAATTACGTCAAGGACTGAGCCCTGAAATGTTATGATGGATTTTGAAATAGCTCACATTAATAGCATTTTATCAGTGTTTCGTAGTGCTTCCATCTCATTGTTGTCTTTTTCATCTATTTCAAAATGTGTACAGAAAAGTATGCGAATTTGGCTCTAAGGAAATATACCATCATGATAATGAGTTTAGCATTAAAATCAAATGTTTTTCAACGCTGGCTTTTCTTTCTCTCGATGATGTGATTAACAGAATCAAAGATCTTGTAGATGACGACGACCT